>NW_027271909.1:0-202253 GCF_040938485.1 Diadema antillarum
ATAGTGAGACCTACATTCACTCTGTTAATATTATTATTATTATAATAAAAAAAATCGTCAATAAATGGTTTGAAAACGTACAACATTATTACTGTTCTAATAAATTTTACAAGTGTTTCTTTTTTGAATGGCACATCTTATCTACACTAATTCTACCCACTTGGTAAGCACTGGTTTTATAAATGAAGAGTTTGTTCGCAAAAACCGGTAAGTCCATATTTGCCAAATGGAGATATTTGCGATTAAAGGTCAAGAAAAATAAGGAGAATAATAAGACAATTTTGCTTCTTTTGATCATAACTTCAAAATGTACCTTTATATGTAGCGACCAATATATAATTTAAAAGGTATTATTTTGTACTTTATGACAGAGACCGTACTTCAAAATCTTCAAAAATGGACTTATCGGTTTTTGCGAACAAACTCGTCAAATGTTCTTTTGGTATGTAGGGGCCTTCATCTGTCTTTCATTACTAAAGAAAGAACACACAAATAAATAATGGAACTCATCTCCTTTTCTTTCGGTGAACTTTCTATTATTCACTGAATCACGAGAAAATCTATTATTATTGTCAACAGGTAACCTGTGAGACCCGCAGAATGAATTTATGCAAAGTATATACTAGTAGTGACATCAATGTCACTTAAAATTAGGAAATACGACTCAAACTCCAAGTCTTTTTAATGATCTTATGATTTGAACAAACTCATCCATTTTTTTTTCGTGAACTGTACATTTGGATCTTTATGAAAAACCAAGCTATAAATTATAACAAAAAATGTTCTGTGAAGTTGTCCTCCTTACCTTTGGCAATTCTGAGCCAAAATCAAATCATTCTACATCTAGAATGACTTAGCCCTAACCAGGCCGGGCATTTTGGCCTGTTCTGTGGCCGGGGGAGGATTGATTCAAATCACCCCCCCCCCCCCCCCCCCCGTGATCTCGAGTGATCTCGACCGTCGATCGCACAATCGCACTGAAAATCGGCACATACATTACTTGTCGCGTAATCTACCAAAATATAAGAGAATAAAATTGATTTTTAATTTTTTATATTTCATATTAATCAATATGTGTGAAATCATAAATTTTGCTCTAATTCAGAAAATAAAGCTAATGGCATCCTAATTTGGGGTGACATTATTCCTTGTAACATTCCTAACAAATGTACCTGAAAAAATCTGGTATCGAAGTTAATTTTTTATGTATTCTATTGTTTTCTGAATTTCTTATGTATTTCCGTGTTTTTCGACCTTCTTTTATTCGTTTTTTTCCACAAAATTTTTTACAGAACCTATTTTAAGCACAATCATGCTAAAATTAATTGATTTCAGCCATTGAAAGTGAAAATAATAATATCTTTTTGAATAAGGTGAGAAAACTCTATTTGCATAGACTGCACACAAAATCACGTTTTTGAGCCATTTTCGGTCTGACAAGCAAGTATAAAAGGTTGTGCAGCGTCGTAACGGTATATCCGATTTTCGCGAAAAAGGTGTCATAAGATGTGCGAGACTTGACAGTAAAAAGTCAGAGAGCGGCGCGGTCAAAAAAAAAAAATCGCGCGGCAGAATGGTCGCGGAAAATGTCGGGGGGAGGGGGTTGATTCAACTCCCCCGGCCCTTTTAGGGTTAATAAAGTGGAGCACCCAGTTTCTACATACGCCATGGCATCTATAGAGTAAACTAATTTACCCGTAATCAATTGTTCTCAAAAACTTTCTGTGAAAAACTTCAATTTGAGCAATGTGATCTTCACAGCCCCATAGGAACCCCTCTATCCAGATCACACCTAAAGTCAGTACAGGGGCCCGTTGCATAAAACTTACCGTTGAATTTCAATGGTAACTATCGTCAAAATTAGGCGTCACAGCCAATCAGCATCAAGGATTACAACATTTACCGCTGATTTGACGACTTACCGCTAGAAAGGAGCGGTAAGTCCAGCGGTAAGGGTTTTATGCAACAGGGCCCAGTATTGGTTAAAAAAAAAGAAAAAAAATCTATAAAATAGTTCACACAGTATATCTATGAGCAGTTGTAATCTTTTTGCTTTTGCTAATAAAATATACAAACTTACAAAGCTTTTCTTGCCTTGGATACCAGCTTTGTGACTTTGAATCTGTTAATTTAAACTCAATCACCCACAACCTCCATAACGTCGCCACTAAAGTTGACAGATGACGTTGCTGTACAGGTGCATCTCGCCAGCAAAAGATAAAGAGCGCCAGCTATGGCACCAAGATTAGCACCGGGGTGGGGTGAGCAAAGGGATAGGGCCAAAGGGGGGGGGGGGGGGGGGAGGGAAAGACTGCCTCACCATGACGATCACACTGTCAGCAACTTGCCAAATATCCATACGCTTCAAGTTGTATCGTTCGTATTTTTTCTTAAAACCAAAGTTTCTTATGTATCATTGTTATTATAGAAACCTATTGTATGTTTTTCTCAAAATCAAGGCTTTACGATGAAGAATATAAGCCTAATAGTTAGAACTGTATTGTAATAGCGGCAGAATATAGCGTCAGAATATGACACATTCGGTCACATACCCATCCACACAATACTGTGTACTAGCACTAGCAGACCGGTGGTGTTGTATCAACAAAATGTCATATATTTCTCACAAGAAAGAAAAAAGCATCTGGGATGAAATATGCCGAGGTAATGTACTGGGTTCGGCAATATTTTGTGCGTGTGTGTGTTTTTAAAATCGATTTTTGGATGGATTACATAGTATGTTTCTCGTATGAGAGATATCATGACGGCAGAGTTGTATTTAGTCCCATGTACTGAAAATGATGTAGACATGAAAGACTGCTGATGTTTCTACGATCGATCCTGTAGCTGTATGTATGGCTGTAAAGTTAGAGAACGTACGTTAGAGAACTACGAGTCTTTATCGTATTTGACACGACTTTGATGGCTATGCAGCGCGCAGCGTGCATGAAAAGACGGTAGATATCTAGGTCCTACATCTGTTTTTAGTTGATAATTTAGAATCCTAGCCTTGTTTAGATCTAGTTACATATTTGGAGTGTTTTATTTTGCATGAAGTCTAACTAAGAGTCTTAGAGAAAGTTTAGATGGTCAGACTAGACTAACGCTAGTTTAGTTAGACTGTTTGCGACTGTCTGTGTAGCCGAGTTATAGATTTACTGTAAAAGTAGATATTTTCGCATTTTTTTTCCACCATTTTTTTCTGGAAGTGGATGTTACCATAAAAAAAAAATTAGAAAAACACAAAAAAGACATCAACAATTCCGCCAGAATTACCATCCCTGTTTGCAGTCGGTGCATGTGTGCCAGCTATTTTCACGTGCTTTCGCAATGTGAATTGGCGCTTACGCAATGTTCACGAGCCATGTGAAGGCGTTCAGCTGAAGATCGCCAAGCACATGCATATTGCGTAGGTTTTAGGAATTGTACATAGTGCCGCAAGCCGAGCTACTATGGTGCATATCGGCGAAAATTGGTGCCGGGTTTGGCCCCGGTCAATCTTGAAAACTGCGTTTGTCATTGGTCATATTTTCATGATAACAATAGCGTGCAAAAATAATCTTGTCCATGTTATATGAAATGGTTGAAAATAATTTGCCTGATTTGTTTACTGTGGGAAAAACCCTTAAAAACTGCCGCAAATGGGGTATTTTACTCAAGTGGTCTAGAATAGATGCTGGGATCTTGGTCGCTGGCTCTGCTGAGGAGACTGAGCTGAAGTGAGCACTGCTGAGCTGAGCCTTAGCTGAGCTAGTCTAGACTAGGCATCTAATGGTTAGCAGTTACTGTGAAAATGGACAATTGTTGCCAATACAGTCAGTGTGTTTACCACGATAAGACTAATTTTACAACTTGAAGTAGAACTCTATTCTTAATTACCTCTCTACCACGGGTTTAATGTATGTGAAGTTTCTAGACGAGAGTATGAGTATGATTTCTTGTGCTAATTGTTGCTGTGTCAGTGAAGCAGCATAAAGATACTGTAATTTAAAGCTAAAAGTAGGGTCGTGTAGAGTGGTATAGCAAAATTAGTGGGGAGGGGGATGGACATAAGAAAGTCTTTCCATTAGCTCTCTGTAGATGATTTTCAGTCCCTCCCATACATTCTTAATGGCATCCCTGGTTTATGTTGCTGACCATTTTCCAAACACATGTGAAACATAGAAATAAACAAAACCTCCATGAAACCTGAGATAGGCCCTATAGCCATCATTGATGACAATAAGGTCTATCGCATTAAGTATGTTATTGAATAAGCAAAGAAACAAACAGTGATCCTGTTTTATTTCTCTCCACTTCGCAGAGTTTGCTCTCATGCGCCCTCCATTCCACCTCGACGATGACCGGGAATCAGTGGCCACGGAGGTCATCGACTACAACCCGGCGGCACACTCGCCGGTCATGTTTGGCCACATGTTTGAGAAGACAGAGCAGGCAGATGCAGACATCTTGAGCGAGTTTGACCCGGCTGTCTCACACCCTGCTGCAGCAGGCTACACAATGGTGGAGAAACCGACCAGACAACCCACCCCTCCTCCGGTACCAAAGCCCCCAAAAGACACATGTAAGGAATAGTTACTGATATATTATTAGCTCACCTGAGCCGAAGGCTCAAGTGAGCTATTGCGATCGCTCTTCGTCCGTCGTCCGTCGTGCGTCGTGCGTCGTCCGTCGTGCGTAAACTTTTCACATTTTCATCGTCTTCTTGAGAAGCCCATGACCGATTTTCACCAAACTTGGCAGGTAGCATCCCTAGGGGGATAGGATCTCAATTTGTTCAAATGGGCACCATGGCCCACCTGGGGGGGCCCCAGGGGGGCCTAAACACACTAAAATTAAGGAATCTTTAAAAGTCTTCTTCTCTAGAACCAGAAGTGATAGGGCTTAATTGATACTATGAGTAAGTACATTGATGACTGTAGTTTCAAGTTTGTTCATGGGGGAATCAGGGGTGCCCCCCTTGGGACCCAGGGGAGGGAGTGGGGAGGGGTCCTAATGGGGCCTAAATTGTACCTTTTTATCTTCACTTTGAGATCGCCATGTCTGATTTTCACCAAACTTGGTAGGTAGCATCCCTAGGGGGAAAGTATGTCAATTTGTTCAAATGGGCACCATGGCCCACCTGGGGGTCCCCAGGGGGCCCAAACCCCCTAAAATTAAGGAACCTTTAAAAATCTTCTCTAGAACCAGAAGTGATAGGGCTTAGATGATACTATGAGTTAGTACATTGATGACTGTAGTTTCAAGTTTGTTCATGGGGTTGGCGGAATCAGGGGTGCCCCCCCCCCCCCCCCCCTTGGGACCCAGGAGAGGGATGGGGAGAAGTCCTACAGTTGTAATGGAACCTGAATTGTACATGTTCATCTTCTTCTTGAAAACCTCATGATGAATTTTGACCAAACTTAGCAGGTAGCATCCCTATGGGGATAGAATCTCAATTCCTTCAAATGGGCACCATGACCCTCTTGAGGGGCCCCTAGGGGTCCCACCCCCCCCCCCCCCACATTAAGGAATATTTAAAATCTTCTGCTCTAGAACCAGAAATGATAAAGCAAAGTTAATACCATGAGTTTGTACATTGATGACTTTAGTTCCAAGTTTGTTCATTGCAAATTCAGGGCTGCCTGCCCCTTCCCCCACTCCCCCCCCCCCCCTCCGGAGTTGAGGGGGGATCCATATGTAGACCACAGTTTCCAATGTTCTCAGGTAAGAGTGTGCAAGAATGCATGGAAGGTGAAATTGCGATACTCAGGTGAGCGCGTGACCCGCGGGTCTCTTGTTGAGATAGTAGTGGGTGAGTTCTGAAAAGAAATTAGCAAGAGTCTATAATTTCCTTGTTTTTTTCTTATAGGTGATAAAAAGAATATTCTGTTAACTTGATAAAGGCTTTAAGGCTACAGGAGCTGTAAGAATTAAGTAACAAAAATCCTTGTAATGTGCCTGTTTTTGTATCACTAAACTACTTTGCCTGCAAGAATTATTTGTCTTGTTTTGACTTCATGTTCAAGGAACAAAGGTTTATTGCATGGATACGAAAGGACAGGTACAGCGTAGGCTTGCTGAACCACAAAACTAAAGCACCAAGATTGTTTCCTCGTAGAGCCAACCAGAATATTAAACAGAGTTTGTCTTACTGCACAATACCCACTAAATCTATCAATATGTCAATGTGTCTGATTTCATTATTTGGCTGCCCTTACAGAAATTTCTTCTCCTTCTTCTTCCTACTTCCCCTCTCTCCTTCATCATCTTCCTTTTTTCCCCATCATTATCATCACCATTTTTATAATTCAGTTGTGTACATAATTCCATGTTGAATCATGCAGGGAATTGATGTATGTCATCTGTATTCATCAAGGCTCGCAGCAAGTTGCATTTGAAACAACTGCCTGCTGGGAAGAATTAGCAAATTTAGAAAACACAGATACTTTGCAATCCAGTGCATCTGATTTTCTCACTTCAGTACATTCCCATCTTTCCCAAAGGTCCACCAAGAGAATACCTGGAACACTACATATTTCCAGTTCTTCTTCCTGCTCTGTTGGCAATGCTGAAACAAGCTAAAAAGGAGAGATGCTTTGAGGTAGGTTTACTCACCTCCGCCTTCCACAGAGGTACTGCTAACCAGAGTTGCTATTGCAATGATTTCCATTGAAGAATAACTATTTACAGCCTGTGAATGAGTAGTAATATCTAATGTGTTTATCATATAAGAAAAAAAAAACCCCAAAATATATCTATGAATTGTATAAACTTCACCTCTGTCTAGATATTCTAGACAAAATTTTGTAGGTTGATCAGTTTTATGTCTTTGATAGTTTACTGTTGATAGTATAATGTGCATCAGATAGGGCTTGTATAAAGAATGTCTATGATTTCATGACGTATGGTGTATTCCATTAAAGTTCACAGGTTGAAGTCCTTGTTTTAGGAGCTATCAATGCAGAATTAAGTAAAGCACTTATAAGGAGAACCAATTGCATTTGACATGAAGTGTGAAAAATTTTCTGATTTTTTTTTCTTGTAATGCAAGAGTAAAAGCGAGATTGATAGGCATTGTCAAGGTATTCGTTGCATTCAAACCCAGATCCATTTTCTTTCTTAATTGAGATACCATGGCCATGTCCCTTTTGTATCCCTGTTTCCTGGTACAGAGAAAACGATTTAGGTTCAACGGCTGTGACTTCTTGACTGAATACCTTTGGAGGTAGGATGTTATTGGACATTTGTTTCATTTTGATTATAGTACTGAAATTAATGGTAAAGAAGGAACAGTGTAGTTATGATTAAACTACATGAAGGTTGAAGTGCGTGCACAGTGAGTCAATGAGAAAACTTAATGCTATTTCCATTTCTACGACATATGTATTGATTTTATTGAGAGAAGCAGAAAGAAAAAAAAAATACCAGAAACATTATTGTTGTCATTGGCCTAACCAGCCTCATGCCTGTAGGTTGTACAATATTGACGCCAGCAACATCATCATCAACAGACTAAACCTTGCCCATGTCTGGGGTGATCCATTGTGTTCAGGTGGACTGTATTTTCATCTTCAAGTCATGGTACTTGAAAATTTTAGAAAATCAATCCCACTGTTTATTGTACATTAACATGTAGCAATGAGTGCCTGACAGCCAAAGACCATAAATGTGGAATCTTTCTTGTTTGTTGTTTAGTCAGTTCCTCTTCTTTTCCTCACTTCAAATTACAAGTGTATACTTATTTTTGAAGGCCCTACGTAACGACCCACTCTAGAATTACTTGAAATCAGCATAGAATATGCTATGGAAGACTTGTGGAGTTTAAAATAGAAAGACATTTGCATCATTGCAGATGGGAGTTGCAGTCTGGTGTGGAATATTGTTTGCCGTAAGCACTTGTCAGCTATGTCCATCTTGGATCATTCACACCCATGTTACAGGCATAATCCCAACACGGTGGACAGAGAGCGGGACAATCTGGATGAGATACCCTTTGTGAAGGCCATCTTGGCAGAAAAGTAAGAAAAAATTTGCATGAGTAAGCCAACATTTTACATCGCATGTGTCTCTGCCCCAGAGAGTGCCTTTGTTAACAATATTCAAGTCATGATACATGTATATAGACAGTGTGTCTGTCCGTCCATTCCAGATCAACAACCCTTCAGGCAATTCCTGGAAATTGACTGAATGTAAATTAAACAAGAAAGATCATGGACAAAATGAAAAAAAAAGAAAAAGGAAAGAAAAATGCTACAGTTCGACCTCGATTATCCGGCCTCCTTTTATCCGGAAATCTCTATTATCCGGACGTGTTCACGCAGTGAAGAACTTTTTTTTTCATCCAAAAATTGAGAAAAAACAGTGACTTTAACATCTTTTCATGGATCTATTTCACTAATTTCATAAGATGTGCATGATAGGTTTCTCAATATCTAATGAGGTAAAACATGTATGATTTTCACATAAAGATATACTTTATTTTTGTGAAGAAGGGACTACAATTTTGCGCAGGCTAGCATAGATTACACTACCGTTGCGGGGTACGCTACCTGCCTAGCTGCCAGTGCACTGGGACGGCAGCTTGGACAGCAGCTATATACATTAACGTTGTGTCTCCCATATCCGGCCAATTCGCTTATCCGGATGAGCGCCGGTCCCGACATGGCCGGATAATCGAGGTCGAACTGTATTTTGAAATTCATAGATTACAATTTGATATGCATTTGAAGTCAAAAATGCAGTTGTGCAATCATATTTCTTGTATAAAACATATTTCCAGGATTGTTTTGAAAATTCAATCCATTTATGACAGTTGATGAAGCTGAGCAAAATGTATGGCAAAAATACAACTTTGACTTTGTTCCTGTGGTTTGGCCACAAGACCTGTGTTGCATTTAAAACTTACCTACTTGAATATGGTCATGTAAGAAAAAGAGTCATTTTTTTGCTGTTTCTTTTGTCAGATGTGCAAAGGTCAATGTTGGAACTGACATAAAACAATGGGCAAGTCACTAGCCACCTAAAGTCAGTTAAGCAAAATAGACAAGTGCTGTGTGCTGTTGATATTCATAGTATTAATTGGCTTATTCATGACTCTGACCTGCAAAGTTTCTTTACTTGTATTTTCCCCTCCAGTCCTCGGCCTCCGCTGCCATTGTCTCTCGTATGGAATGAAGTAGAGGCTGCCACTGTCATTCAAGCATTCTTCAGGGGTTACAAGGTGATTGTTTGGGTCATGTGCAGATCATATCTGTGACAAGGTCATTTGTTTTTAAAATACGGAAAAATTTAGAAGCAATATAATTAAGTACACCTCATGTGAAATGTAGCTAGGTTAGCTGTAAGCCAGGACTTGCAATAGCAAGGGCAAAGAAATGGCCTGTCCCTACCAATGACATGGAAATGCAATTCAAGCTCCATATCAGCCATTTTAACTCATTTAACCCTAACTTACCTGGGCTATTTAGCAAGCTTGAATTCCTGGGGGGGGGGGGGGGGGGGCATTATGGCCCCCCTCTCAGATCTCGGTCGTTGATCGCGCGATCGCCGCAAAATTTTGCATGAACATAAAGCCGGATATAATCTACGAGACTGTTAAGTTAAATTTTCAACAAATTTGCATTTTCTATTTTGAATTAATCAATTATGCAAAAATATGCAAAAAACCTCATTTTCGTCTGTAATTGGCTTATAAAAGCTTATGGAATGCTGATATTTGGTGTAAATATTCCTAGTGACATTCCGAACATTTGTGCGTAAAAAAAAGTTCGGTATCAAAATTCATTTCTTATATTTTTTATTGTTTTATCAATTTTTTAATGTATTTCCCTGTTTTTTCGAACTTTTGTTTTTGTTGTTTTTTCAGTAGAATTTGTCATACACATCTTTAAAAGCGTAATTATACTAAAATAAATTTATTTCAGCCATTAAAATTAAAAATATGGATCTTTATATGAATTAATTGAAAAAACACAATTTGTATTGACTTTGTACACAAAATCACGTTTTTGAGCAATTTTGGGGTTGACGAAAATTTTTTGAAGGGGCGTGGCTTCAGAACGGTATGCCCGGGTGCGACAAATTTGGGCTCAAAAGTTGCGCGAGACTTGAAAGTAAAAAGTCAGCGAGCGGCGCGGTCAAAAAATTTTGCGCGGCGGAATGGTCGTGGAATTCGTCGAGGGGGGGGGGGGGGGGGGCATTATGGCCCCCCCCCCCAGGTAAGGTAGGGTTAAAGGGGAAATCCAGTCCAAATATAAGTTAGAGTGATAAGAAAGAGTAAAATATTTACAGTTTAATGGTATAAATTTGATCGAAATCGGATGAAAAATAAGGAAGTTACGACATTTTGAAGTTACGCTATTTTTTTTGGGAAACAGTTCTTGAACAGTCCATATGAATATGCAAATGGCAAAGTGAGCATGTCATTCCCTCACAACTTGCCATACAGTTTATACATAAAATTTTGAAATTTCCAGTTTTTTATTCAAACGCAATTATACCCTAGGCTCAAATCCTCACCTATCTATTGATCACTATTCTGTTATTCAACCAGGAATAACGTCATGTTTCAGACTTCAATGACAGAAACATTGAATTTTCGTCATTTGTTTGTACACGATCAATAGAAAATTGTGAGGGTATGACATGATTAGCTCACTCATTTGCAGTCATATCCACTGTACAAGAACTGTTTTGCAGAAATTAGCAAAACTTCAAAATGTCATAATTTCCTTATTTTTCATCCAATTTCAGGCTAATTTTCACCATTGAACTCGTAAGATTTTACTCTTTTTTATCCAACTAACTTATATTTGGACTGGATTTGCTCAATAATGGATATAGTACTATCTGATGTCTCATTTAGGACATGTCAGTCAGAACTTGTGCCTGTGAATATTCCTGAATTAGTTTTTTTTTTTTTTTCCAAAGGGCGTGGCAAGTTGTATAATTTTTTCCCCATACACCCTCAGAGTATCATAATTTCACATCAGTGCTATCCTCCTTTTAACTAGGAATGCTAAAAAAAAAAACCAAACAAACAAAAACAACACGGGTATTGCAAAGGCAAATGACATCTGATGGCTGGCATTGCAAATAGTCAAATGTGAGCCTGGCATACTACACTTATCTTCTCTACAGGTGCGCAAGATGGAGCACATTCAAGAGCTGCGCCAGTGGCAACGTGAATGGAGGGAGGAGAATGCTGATATCAAGAGTAAAGTGGAGCACTTCTGGATGGAGCATGAGCCTGGACCAGCCCAGGAGGAGCTGCGGAGGAGTGCCAAGCACAACCGGAGCCAGGGCTACCCGGCATGCTTCCGCCTCCGCACATGGAGCCCAAGTCCCGAACCCATTCCCCCACCGACGACGGTGGACCCTTCCGAGCTGGACCAAGGCACGGAGGTCGGTACAGAGCTGGCAGTACCACGAACGGCAGCCACGGAGCGGACAACCGTCACAGAAGCCCCCTCGGGTATCTCCACCCTGCCGTCCACCGCCGTGTCGAGTAAAAGGACTGTTCGATCTTCGCAGCAGCAGAATTGAGGCACGCGCATGATTTTGTGTCTACATGTCACTGCAATCCTTGAGACGATCAACCACATTGAGCTTTATTCACTATGAATGAGCTCGGTTTTCAGCTTGTTCTGAGCTATTTTTCACATCTGGACATACCACATCAGAGCACTTGACTGTGGGAGCGCCTTTTGCTTTCTCCCCACCCTCCACCCACCTCCATCTGATTATATATTCCTTGATAGAGCAATTCATAAAAATTTGCTTCTGTCTATATCACATTTTTTTCATTTCTTTCTGTGTATTGAATGTTATTACAGTATGTCTTTATCCAAGTGAATGATGACCAGTAGTAACGTTGTGGTAAGAGTTCTGACACGAACACATGAGGGTCACCTCTTCTGCATGTGTTAGGTTGTTATGATACACTGCGTTCTCTGTTCTTTGCTGCATCTGAATGGCTTTTAAACGTACTCAGATAATGTTGAAATTGAGGCCTACCCATGTTACCATATTACAATCGTAGAATGTGATCCACATGAGCTAGGACACTCACAAAGTAAATGCAAACATCAAGAGTATGAGAACAATGCGATACACAGGTAGAAATGATACACAAATCAAAGCATGGCATCGTAGCTTAATAAAAACATATATATTTTTATTTCCCAAGATCATCAAATAATCACGTCATTGCTAGAAAAAATGTGACTAGGCTACATCTCTCATTTCATGCCGATTTTGGCCATTTTCAGCAGTTGTTAGCACAACACTTGGAGAAAGCAAAATTTTGAATGACATAGTTACATTGCATCGTCTAAAAACTTGGGTAGATAATGTCTGATCATCAAATGACCAAATTGTCCCTTTTGTGTTTTTTTCAGGTGAAGAAACAGCTTAAAATACAGATGAGTTTCAACCAAATAGGCCTAACAATGTGAGACATGGAAAAAGAGAATATTATATTCAAGGTTAATATATAGTAACCTCTCTACTGCTATCTGCTATAAGCAGGAAAATAAGAATGTTGTCATGAAGTATTAATACCTATGAAAATTGCAGCAGAAGAGAGGAATGAAGAAATATGACATGAAAATAATCCCACTTTACATGATAAATCAATGATCTTTCACTAAAGGATGCTCTTATTCCAGTAAAACATGATCTGATGGTTTCAAGAAGAGACAGAGAGGCACTCAATTATTTGGATGCAACAAATGCTCACTATGATGCAAGACACAGTCACTCTATTCATACATGGGTACTTGCAGATGCTCCCAATAATCTAGTATCAAGACATGCTCACAGCCATGAACCCAAAATGATGATGACAATCGGTACAAATAGGTTGCTGATAGTAATGACAGCATTAGCATGATGCTTAGCATCAGTTTCATTAGGCGTTTTCACACCAGCCCGATAAAAGTCCAAGCTCGAGATATTTCTTAATTTCCCAAGTCAGAAAATAGCACGCTATTTCGAAACATCGGGCTGATGTGAAAACGCCTATTATTCCAGAATTTCACTCTGCATAATATGATAGCAACCACATCACTGAGTGAAAGACATGAATGTTACTCGATCCGTAGCCCTGGCAAAAAAAAAAAGGACCAAAAAAAAAGGAAATAAATTGACACATGCAGGAGCATTGCTCAGACACTGCAGTAGCAAACATTGCACCTGATGCTTCACAGAAAGTGCCCTCTCCCAGACCCACACTGCTGGAAGATCAAATTCTCTTCTGTACTAGTATCATTCAATCTGTAGGAAAACCCAATTTCAAGTGTGACAGGCGGAGCACGGATAACATCAAAGAAGACTAACATGTGCATGGGAAATGCGTCTTGTTTTCTTGTATTGAGAGACAAAGTGGAAAAAGAAAATGCAAACAAAACATAAAGATTAAACTTATTGCACTACAAAGACAACACCAATATCTATGAATTTCTATTATGCTAGAGAGCTGTTAAAGGTCTAATTTCTCTCATTCTTGTGGATATATTGCCTCCTAATCCTACTGGCCATCCAATCAATCTCCATGTCTTCCAATACCTCTGATAGTACTTCACAAGCATTGATTGTGTGCAAACTGTTCCGGATACTGTGAGTACACTGTATAATCAATTACAAGAGTGTATTTATCTCGTGATAATTTCTAGTTCTCTCCGTCTCATAACAGCTTATCTACTAAGAGTTCAAAGCAGTGGTACAAATACACACTAACTACCAAAATCAATTCTACCTGTATTCCTTTCATGTACATTCATTGTACAGGCAGAGGCACATTTATGTACATATTGTACCATACTGCAAATCATTCTCTCGGTGGAGCATAATTCTTTGTGCTTACTATGTGGTTGACCTTTATTTCTAAGTGCACAATGGCAAGATACATTTTCCTCCATTTCCTCCACAGTGACATAAGAATGAATGCAATCACACACGCATGAGTACTGTATTCTCGGAGGTTTAAAGGACACCTCCACATGATTTTTTAGACTTTTGCTTTCAACATCTATAAATTGATTATCCCAGGTAGGCCTACAGAGTTTCAGAATTTACATAGTGCTTAGGATGAAGAATAAGAAAATTCTAAAAATTCATAATACATGTATATCACAATGAACAAGGATGATGACATAGCTTTACATAAGAATGCATGACTGGGTAATCAATGAAGCAAAACAAAAGAAGAAAGCATGAATAAATTTAATACGGGCGAACTTATTGGAATGAAATTGCTATATTTGTGAGCCTCCTAAGTCATCATCCTTGTTCAGAGTATTATGTTTTGGGTTTTTCAGAGTACAGTGTATTGGTTTACAGTATCGGCTGAAGACCCACAATAGACTTCACGAGTCACGGAACTATCGATTTAAGTACTACATGATGTGACACTATATAAATTGTCTAGAATGGCCCTTTTCAAGAATACTGTACAGAAATATTACTGCACAGAAATATCACATAATTCATTTGATCCCACTTGTCATGTAAATAGTATTTGTACAGCATACGTGAAGGAGTGCACATCAAATTGTGTACATAGCTACCGAGCTGCACATGTAAATAAAAAGAGTATTACAGTGAAGTGAGTCTGTCTCCCTGTCTTTCTCTGAATACCTACAATGCTGCACATTGAGATTACATGCTGAGGAAATTTATGCAAGGTTTAGATTGATGAGTGACAAGTCGCCAGTCCAGAAAATGAAAATATGTACAGTGTATACATATGTTGGCAGGAGTTGTTTAATATTAATAGTAATTAACATCATGGTGGCGTAGATTTACGGGGTCCCCTGACGTCATGACAGAATGCTTTGAAAAAAGATAGCTACAAAATATAGGTATACATGAAATTATGATTTCTACTAAATACAAGTATCTACCATGTATGTGGGGATCGATCTCTCTCTCTCTCTCTCTCTGCATAATATGAGCAGAGTGATTGGCATGATGCTTTCTTCTACCCTTGCGAGCCAAGTGGGTTTGATTGGCAGGGATTCACATTGCATAGAACACAGATTTCTACAATAATCGATAACTCATTCGGCAATATGCTGCTTGTTGGTTCCAGATCCTACCAAATACATCTTGAGCAAACTTTGAACGGCTTGACTCTCCCTTTGTTTTGAGACAACAACAAAAAATCACTAATTTTGATTTTCTCAGTGGAAAAATGAGCAAAGAAAATGGGATTAAAATTTTGATTTTTGTCATCTATTTGAGCAGGAACAGTACCTATCCGCTGAGAAAGAAATACAAAAACATATCACTCTTACTATGTACCAAAAATGGGTTTGTAGAATATTCTTCGTAGAACAATAAGTGGTGAATTTCTGCTTACAAACCAAATGGAGAGCTGCTCATAATTCACATGGAAATTTAGTGAGGTGACAATGCCAACATCTCACAGATCCTCCACTGATCTGCATAAAAGGTTTTTACTGTTAAAATTCCCATTGTCTTTCAATCACAATGAGAGAGAAAATGTCACATTAAAAGATTTCAGAGCTGTAGAAACTTTAGCATCAATTATTCTTCAGGAGAATGGCAATGAACAACGTGAACGATTGCAAAATCATAGACTTACACTGTATTTCTATCTACTTCAATGCACAAACCAATACAGTTGTGGATGACTTTTCTTGTCACCTTGTCTGACATATTGGTGTGATCAACATAACTGGTACTCTATCTTGGTAAAAATTGAACATACCGTAATTTTTGCACTTTGTTTCAAACTTTGATAAATTTGCACTACTGTTTATTTGCTGTCACAAATTACATATATACACCCAATCACTCTCAGTCAAAACATATTCTGCATTATAAAAGTGTATTTCTTACTGACAGTATTTCATATTCTATACAACATGAGTCTTGTATACAGTTGCATTAACAAACATGAACAATGAATGAATTTTTATATAAACTGCACACGTAATTAGCCACTTATGGCATTCTGTGAAGAACATCCCGTCAAAAGGCAAATACAGTAAACCTCACATAAGTCGGCACCATGTAAGTCAACAAATCGCACAAACCCACCAAAGTCCTGATTTTCTGCTTATGGTCAATATTTTCATGAAATTCCTTGTTAAATGGATGTTTAATAGTCAAAATATCACCAATATTGACTTAGTTCTTGGTCCCCACTGAGCATATCACTTCTTCATTGCTTGCATAAGTCCAGAGGTGCATATACTGTAAAACGAGGAATTTTCGCGTGCATTTTAATTTCGCGAATTTCGCGAGCGCCGAAATTCGCGAAATTAAAATGCACGCGAAAGTTTTTGTCTACACTACATGCATTGAACGCCAGTGGCAATTCGCGAAAATTTCATGCCACGAAAAAGGCTGTCGGCTCCAATTCGCGAAAATTTCATGCTGCGAATATTTCATGTTTTACAGTATTGGGGCTTCTTTAGCTAACAACAAAAGACAAGAATGCGCCATCATCGGCAATGTGTTTCAGTTCTCTAAGGTATCAACACATCAAAAACTCAACATGTCGTATGCAGATACTCTTGATGCAAGTCTGATCATGTCAAATGCATATGTCTGATGTGTGTGTGTGTGTGTGTGTGTGTGTGTCTGTGTCTCATATTTCTTGACATATGCTGCATAAAGGTCAGCTGTTTCTGACCACATTCTGCAGGAAAACTGGAAAGTATGCAAAATTCACATATTAATACCAGCGACAGTAATAACGATGATTTACAATAATTGTTGCAAATGTTGCTAAGGAGTTTACTCAATGCGATTCCATTATGAGCTAAGATTGGGATGTTATACTTGGGCCACGCCAAAAGGTCTCCATTTTTATGTCCCTTTGTTTCGATCTGCCATGCATGCATTTCTACCCTATAATGCATTTTTGGTATGCAGAATGTATTATGTCTCACAAACAAACGGTGCATCTAATATAATATCAATGCCATCTAGATACATCTGTTGCCAAATTGAATTTCCTTTGGTAAAACTTTGTTTATTTCAGTGTCACTCTGAGACTGATGTTGGTGTGGTTTTTCAAAACAAAGTTGAAATGCAGTCTGAAATTTTGATATTTTGAATATGTCTAAAAAATTTCTTGGGCCACTGCATTGTTGATCCATTTCTTTTCAATGCATGAGAAATATAGTTGTTTATGAATAGTATTTCCAACATATTCAAACTAAACGATCTGAGATCAATTTCTTCCTTTTTCTCTGGTTCTCACATTGAAATGGAAACAATTCAACAAACTGGTTGGACAAAAGTATAGCACGAAAGGATATCAACACCTGATCATTTGTTTGAGCCTGAGAAAACATTGACTTTACTACTCATGAGACTCATGGCTGAACTTGCCTTCCCTATCCATTCCAAAGATCATAACATCCTACAACAGTACATGCATTCATCATATCTAACAGTGATTGGAGATACTGTTATAAACTGCTGTATAAAAAAAAATAACTTGGCATTTCGTTGACCAGATACATGGCACAGTGGACTCCTGTTATAACAATGTCCTCTGGACAGGCTGTACTTTTTCATTGTATTGAAAATTTGTCATAACCAAACAAATTAACAAAATACATAGAGTGGATAGTATTGCCACCTGAATTTTTACTTTATTGTCACTAGAATTTTGTAATAACCATGTTCGTTATAACGGCAGTGCACTGTAGTCGACATTTGCCTAAGTCACCAGACTTTCTATGGTCTTAGCTATGCTGTCTTGCGTGAGGTTTACGGTAAATCATTCTGTGCATAAATACTCTGTCTGGCAAGCATAATTTCAAAGTGAGATGATTTCTCTGTAACAATATTTTCATTGTAACTAACATCTACATTGCGCATCTTAATGATTACAGCACACTTCTGTGATGTGGTTTACAGTTACACATGGAAAGTCACTGATACACTTAAAACAGTGGCCTAAACCAAATTATTGGCCAAAAGTCCATTACAACACAGCATCTAGTTGTGTAAGAGGCAAAAAATACCAATGGCTAGTCATTGGCAGCATACCACTTCAAAGTGTACAAGGAAACACAAATGCTATCACGGCTACTTCTAAACACTGATTAATTCAATGCTTATTTATAATGTCAATGTGGGGCAATTTGTCAATCAGGGCCCGTTGCAAGAAAGTTGCAATCAATTGCAAATAATTGCTAATTTTGAAACAACCATTCTGATTGGCTCAGGGTCTGCCCTATTACGAAGACATGCATGCAACAATGATTTTGATTGGCCAGTGACAATCAGATGCAAGTTGCGTTTAAACGCAAAGTTTCTAGCAACGGGGCCCAGTTGCAATAGAACATCTCAATGCAAAAATGGCATCAATTTGAGTGATAGAGCATGTAACCAAAAAAAAAAAAAGTGTCTAAAATCATATGACAGAAACCCATGCTACATTCTGTGTGAAACAAATACCTGATCAGATACATACCTGGGGTATGTATGCGCATAAAAATTATGTGCATGATCACGAACATGGTATGACTGGATGTCCTTATGAACTATAGGCAGATACCATGGAACAGTCCAAGGCATGAATGGTTTCGCATTTGCATGCTCAACACACGTTGCCAAAAAAGGATGTCACTGTCTATAAAAGCGACATGCTTGATGACTTTAACTGGCAATCAAACTGTTTGTTCAATTCTTACTAGGTAAATTACACTTACAAATCTTACTTTGCATGAGCTTCCACTGATATGATATTTGCACCAAATAAAGAATGTTATTGGCAATTTTTGAGTGCCATACTGGATGAATTTAACTGGCATTCACTCTGTTGCAACTGTCTTTTAAAACACAAACCTAAAACTTTCCACCAAACTTCCTCAAACCTCCCTCCACTGATATGATAACAGCATCAGTAGCAGCCTACTCCATAGCATTTGCCCTTTACATTACCTCTTGCAAACTTTACTTGCATCTATGTGTGTATCTCCTGCTTCAAGCCAATAATGTAGAGCACATGATGATAACATGCCTAAAATCACTGTTAATACTATACAAATAATGCACAGCTGAGAGGGTATTAGTAAAGATGCATGCTTTACTGAGTGCATGCTTAACTGACTGAATGCACATTGCTTAAGTACATAATTGTGATGCCAATGAACGTGATTTTTGCAAGCCGCAGTCATACGAGTATCTCTGAGCGGTCGTTAGTACCGGTCATTAGTAGGTGGTCAATGGTAAAAATGAATGCCCACTGGGCATAATGGGTAAAATTAAAGACTTGTCACATGATTCCTCTCAGCCAGTCATTTGACTAGGATCCACATACATGTTAAACCATATTTCATAATATACAGGTGAGAGGGCGTTAGTAAGGATGCAGTGCACTTCAGGGTATTTACAATGGTAACATGCACAACACTGTAAATACCCGAGCGTGAGATGTATCTCCACTAACGTCACAAACTTAATTAAACCTGAGCATTCTCTGTTTTATAAAATATTTCTATGAACTATCTTTCACTTTGGGTGAACACCAGTCAGCTACAATGTACATGTAGAACTTGCTCAATAGCCTGAAGCAAATGTTCCAAACACACTGAACATAAACTTGTTGTTTACAGCAAGTAAAAGTGATTGGGGGCACAGTAACTGACTTGAGCGCACACTGCTAAGGTAAACAATTGTGACGGCAGTGAGCTTGATTACAGCAAGCCACAGTCATGGGCATATCTCTGAGCATACATTAGTTCCACTCACTCATCTAGTACGCAGTCATGGTAAAAACTTATGCCTTCGGGGCATGTTTAATAGGCAAAATGAAAGACTGTTTATGTGATTGCTATCAGCCTATCACTTGATTAGGATCCATATCACCATTTTATTAACCTTAATCATGCCTAAATCACTCAAACAAGGAAGCGAAGTGCATTCTTATCTAACAATATCCTAGTCTCTTTCGAAGGCGCTCACATTTGCACTGATAGACTTTCAACACACAGAGCCGAATTAGAGCTTTTCAGGACAGGAGCCTCTTGAGATCTGCATTTACAATTAGTATTAACAAGTCAGTAAACACCTAAAAAGAGCCCACTACGACCTTTGAATAAATCAGCACAGAATAGTTGAAGTAGTTACACTGATATATTTGATATTTATAAACCGACAAGGCGTATATCAATCACAATCAACTTTTTCAGAAGAGGGGCATGCTACATTTGAGAACAGATTTACCAACCAAAAAAAGTCACATCAAGTACATCCGACAGCAGCATGAATGTGGCAGTTAAATGGACATAAAAAGGTTTTGAACAGTCTGTGAACTATTGAAAGTGAATACTACAGAATAGGTAACACAAGGTCTTTTTTAATCTTTTTTTCATGAGAGTAAAATTACGTTGCCTCTGGCAGATAAAACTTAGCATCAAAGTCTGTCTATAGCAGTCAAAACTCAGAAAACTTTTTTTTTTCTTTGCCCATCCTCCACTGTGACAAGTTCTCTAATGTCCATACCCCTTTTTAGTCTGACTCAGTTCATACACTTAAAGGGATGGTACAGTAATGGTGGAGATGAAAATTGGGCTTTAACTTTTTTTGCGAGATACCAAGAAAACACTTAAGAAATAGTACAGAGCATATCATTTTAAGAGGAATTCAAAGTTTATTTGAGAAAAATCGGGTTTGGAATAGCTGAAACATACAAAAAACAGAGTAAAACAAACGATCGTAATAAAATGTGGGTCCCACACTTTATTAGGATCACTCTGTTTTGGATATCTCAGCCATTTCAAAACCAATTTTCATCAAATAAACATTGAATCCCTCTTGAAATTACATGCTCTTCCATATTTCATAAGAGGTTTCTTACTATCTCACCAAAAAATGATAAAAACCTGTAAGTTAAGTCTCAACCAAAACTATACGATCCCTTTAATGTACATGAACAGATTAGTGATGCTAACGTTACAGCATACATTGTCAATATATTACTGAGTATTTGCACTTTTAATGAGGTTAACAAACTGGTATGGGTTGGTTTGCACATGAAATACTAAACACTGCTTATTGTAAGAGCCATCACAGAGGCATTCTTGATGAAAGATAGAGACCTTGAAGTGTGCTGAAGACCTTTTTTTTTTTGCTTGCCAGCTGAAGAAACCCGGAAGTGGCACCAGAAGTTGCACTGAAGGCCTTTTTTTTTTTTTTTTTTTTGCTTGTTAGCTCATAAAACCTGGAAGTGGCCCCCCCCCCCCCCCCCCCCCACTTTTGAAAACACTCGCCGGCCCTGGAACAGGTGTAGTAAAGCAAGACTTACCTGATAAGGCCAATCATTTTCTGCACCATGCTACCTGGTAACATAACTCTAGCAATCTTCAGTACAGTTCACAAAATGATTACACTGTATGTCTGCCCCAAACAAGATGTAGACAGATCTCACATGGATACTACAAATGTCTGCATGCAAACATGCGTCAGCGGATCAACGTTGCCTGGAGACCAAGAACTCCATCAATTTCTTGGGACAAATCTGATCATTGTAATGAGCAAATCATATCAGACATGTGGTTGAATTATGCCATTCATGATCTTTACCACTGCCAGTTTATATGATTTGTACATCAACAAAACATAATGGTAGAACCAACAATATTCTAAAACATTCAATTATTGATGGTTTTTGATGGCCACGATTTAGAATACAGTTTGTTACAGTGGTGTTGCTGATAACTGTTTTCTTGTTAAGTTATGCCTGAAATGAATGGAAATCCAGTTCTAGAATCCTCTCAAAATAAAAAGAGCATTTTGTTTAATTTTTGTGGTGCCTCTACAGACATTAAGACTACCAGACAGCCTACCTACAATGTCAGCCTCCGCTTTCCTACATTACAGTCTATAATCATCCATATCAATGGGCCTCTGAGTTGAGAACAAGTGTTACATTTAACTCTTTGTCCCTCTTATCTATGGTACACACTATGCGCTGCCTAATGCAAGACTTGTCAGACAAATACATCTAGTAGTGGCAAGCCTACGGCCCTCACTAAGACCCCAAATTATGCAATGCGAGGACTATGTACACTACTGATATCATGTTGCGAAAGATGGAGTTTCTATGACTGGTGAGATTTTCAGGCCCTTTCTCACCTTCTCTTTCCTCTCATGATGGAGAAGGCAATTGGAAAACGCTTAGAGAACGGGGAAGAAAAACTTGGGACAGAAAACAAAATTGGATGTTGGAAGGTCATGACAAGGAAATGTAACAACCCAGATATTTTCTCTATTTCCCAGTCAGGATGTGGTCCACTGTTACAAAGATGACACAGATCACTGCCCAGGCCAGGATCAACACTAGCCAGACCTTGCGGCGGAATGGAGACATGTGCTGGTGTTGCACCCATCTCTTGCCCATTGTCCGCTCTGTTTTCCTCCGGGCGTAGTAGACGAGGAAGACGGGTATGAAGTACTGGATGCCAGCCCCGGCATAGGAGCCGGTGATGCCGACCAGCAGTGAGACGTTGGTGGTGGCAAAGGCGATCGCGAGCGGCGGCACCAGCACCAGGACGGGGAAGACGAGGCGTCGAATCGTCCAATGGTAGGTGCGGCTCTGGCGCAGGCATAGCGCCATCAGGTTGTTGCGCAGCGTGATGCCGATGATGGGGAAGTTGGTGCTGAGCGTGAAGACGGGGAAGAGGGCAACAAAGTACTGGAGCGGGACCCACGGCAGCACCTGCCTGCCCTCGTAGCCGAAGAAGTTCAGCGTGTAGATATCCTGGATGCTCTCCTGCTTGAACGAGAACACTGCCGTGATGGAGAGGAGAAGGTAGAACGCCAAGATGAGGATGTAGTCACCGAGGAGGAAGGACTTCAGCCGCCTCTTGGGCTGGACGGGCGTCACCAGGGTGGGTAGGGAGTGGTGGCACATGAAGGCGTAGACACAGATGCCGAAGAAGTTTGGGATGCTCTCAAAGGTGCCCACAATTGCAGGCCTCCCCTCTGACTTACCGGAGCTGATGTAGATGAGTGCTGAGATGATCATCACACTAAATGCTGAGATAGAGTGGGTGAAATTGGAGTTTGGGAAGGCAGTGAAAATGACAGGTGGTATTAGAGGCATTTTTGTAGTGATTCCTCCTGGTAAACATTTGTTGTTGTTGTTGTTGTTGTTGTTGTTGTTGTTGTTGTTGTTGTTGTTGTTGTTGTTGTTGTTGTTGTTGTTGTTGTTATTGAAACTAGATATGTTGACCGAGCATTAAGGTGCCAATGCTATTATCTTCAATCATGTGAAAACGTTCACTACTATTTCAAAGTGGGAGGCCATCGATAGATTGATGACCAACAGCAAATTTCATCCCATGTGCAGGGGTTGAATGGGGGGGGGGGGGGGGAGGTTATTGTCCTCGAGGGGTAATTTCCCTGATACAGTGACAAAGCTATGATTGTTTTTCCAGCAAATCTGCCAGTAGCGACGTTATTGTCCAAGTCTGGGAGGCATGACTATGAAGACACAACCATGACAGAAAATTAGAATTTACTAAAAAAAACCCTATGAAACACAGCTACTTCATGACCAGGCAATGCAATGTGCAAGGATGGTAATCAAGACTAAAGCTCTATAGACTCATTGTACTGTGGCATTTGATGATTAATCGATCTGTTTAGGTGGGATTGTGCATTTTAGTGTCCTGACATATGCGATCTTGGCACGTTGTTGACTGAGACGGGCATGCAAACAGGACACATAAAAAGGTAATGTCACAATTGGCGAGAACATCAAGAGGTCAGAAATACAATGTACATGTTTCCAAAATTGACCTCCTTTTTAAAATTCAGGTCCTCTAGTTCACATAAACATGTTGACTACCGGAACATGAAAATCCCTCAGCACATTGTACATCATTCAGGAGAAGAAAATGAAAGACATGGGGGGGGGGGGGGGAGGGGTATGCTATATAAGAATTCGGTAAACTAAAAATCTACACTCAGTGTCTGCGGTATCTTGGAGTGAAAATGGGGCGAGAGGAATGACTGACACTTCTTACCTAACCACCTTGTGAGGCTGGTAAAAATCTGAAGGTACTTTGTCTTTTGGACATTGAAGAAGACAAAAATTCCCAGCAAGACTCCAAAAACTGCCTGTTAGTAAGAAAGAGAAGAGAGAGAGAGGGAAAGAGTCAGAGAAAAAGTGGATACAAGACTCTGTGTTTGAAGCTCTTCGTAGAATGTGCAAAACAGTCTCCATTTTCATTCTTTTTTAAAAAAATAGCCTGATGATGATGATGATGATGATGATTACCATTATCATTATAATAATCTTCATTATCACTATCATTATTATTATTATTATTATCATTATTATTATTGTTATTATTATTATTATTATTATCATTATTATTGTTATTATTATTATTATTATTATTATTATTATTATTATTATCATTATTATTATCATTATTATTATTATCATTATTATTGTTATTATTATTATTATTATTATTATTATTATTATTATTATTATTATTATTATCATTATTATTATTATTATTATTTTCATTATTATCATTATTACTATACCACACAAAAAAAAACAAACATGCATCTCATAAACATTACAAACATGAGACAAAAAGAAAACTGAAATGGTACATTGTACTGTATGTACTATGTACCGGTAACACAGAATGATAGAGATAAAGATGGTGACAACATGTGGGTCACAGAACACAAAAGTGGAGCGGTCAAGGTTGCTTGACTTTCCGTGTGATATGTCTCCCTCGCAAAAAGCTATCACCGTGATGTTTCACAACTTTTGTCTTTCAAGTCTCCCATATCTTTTCAGGCCCGCTGATTCGGTGCAATTAAAACTCTGCGAAAAGGGGCATAAACTTTTGAATTCGTAATGGTCATTGTAGCATTGTACCACCAATCCCTTGAAACTTCACATATATATCTAATATGAACATTTCATCCTTCATTTGAATTTTGGGCAAAAATGCTGATGTATCTTTCGAGATATTTGTATTTTTCTGTTTGAGTTGATCATGGTCAAGGGTTAGGATTATTTCCTGACACAAGTGTGCTACTGCATGAATATGCATTTGATTAAAGGCATAGTATATCATTTGCAAATGAAACAAAATCTAAGCATTAGTGCTATAAAATAGTTCCAAAATGAGAGTTTGGGATAGAAAGAGCCACTGTAAAAATTTGAATCCGTATACTGTAAAACGAGAAATGTTCATGTGCATTTTAATTTCGCAAATTTCGCGAGCGCCAAGATTCGCGAAATTAAAATGCACGCGAAATTTCTTATCTACATTATATGCATTGAACGCAAGAGGCAATTCGCGAAAATTTCTTGCCACGGAAAAGGCCGTCGGCTCTAATTCGCGAAAATTTCGTGCCACGAATATATCATGTTTTACAGTAATCAATGTTAAGTATTGTTAAATACACAAAATGTGAACAATAATAAAAATGTTGGCAGACTAAACTGTCCACAGTTATGGTTAAATGAGAAAAATACTGATATCTCCTATATTTTAGGCTTTATTGCAAAAATTTTATATGGTAGGATGCTTTGTGATACCGCAGACCTACACATATGCATCAAATGTGATATCTTGGACTTTTTTTTAAAAATCACTGTTCCCAAAGGTGAACAGAACCTTTAATATATTGCTAGTCTGTACACCTCAGACTCACTTCCTGCAAAGTTTTGTGTTTGTGCAATTAGAAGTTAGGTGAAAATCAGAGCAACTAGACAACCAAATTTAAGAGAAAATACTGGAAATGTACAACTAGATCATTATCCTACGCATGAACCCTCTACTGGTCAGCACAATCTTAGCCAATCAGCGGTGTCAGATTCGGCGCATGGTAACAGGGTTTGGTTTCGGTCCACAAGGTGGTGAGTGGGTGAGAAACGAACCCTGCACTGTGCATCAACTGTTTCATGCAGCACGAAAACCAATACATGGGACTGCGTAACGCTTACGCTATGGATTTTACGTGGGTCACAATTAATGACGGTGATCTTGATTTTTTTCCCGACATAACCGTGTGACAAATATTACAGAAAAGATATTTGGAACACAGTATGGACATACTATCACAAGTCATACTGAAGTCTGATTTTTGGGCAATGAATATAATAATGTGAGAAAATAACACTTTTTTAAAGGACAAGTTCACCTTCATAAACATAAGGATTGAGAGAATGTAGCAATATTATTAGAACACATCATTGAAAGTTTGAGGAAAATTGGACAATCCGTTCAAAAGTTATGAATTTTTGAAGTTTTTGTTCAGTAACCGCTGGATGAGAAGACTGCTGCAGTGTGTGAATAACTTAGATGTCACATGCGTACAACAATATAAGGAAAATATAAAGAGAATTTCACAAAATTTCATTTTTTGCAAAAAGTACACATTCCCTCGACTCGTTACCGACAAATGATATGGGTAATATTATTCCCCCTGCCTTTAGAAAGAGTCAAGTCAAGTGCTCTTTTATTATGCGAAAAAAGTGAAAATATGTTGAATTTTCTTTACATTTTCTTTATACTGTTGTACGCATATGACTCACAAGCTGTAGTAGTCTCCTCATCCAGCGGTTCCAACACAAAAATTTTAAAAATTCATAACTTTTGCATCGATTGTCCAATTTTCCTCAAACTTTCACTGATGTGTTCTACTAATATTGCTACATTCTCTCAATCCTTATGTTTACGAAGGTGAACTTGTCCTTTAAAGACTAAATTTTCTTTTTTGGAAGCTAAGTTTCGACGTTAATTTCACAGAATTATCCTCAATCAAACTCAAAATAACTAATATTGCAAGTTAGAGAATAGTTTCACCTTCAATTTGCTGTAAAGATTTTATCATTTGATGGTTTCTGATCTGAGGCGAGATATTGCGTATTTAAACACGTTGCTTACTTTACGCAAATCCGGCATCGAGGTCAAATGCTTTAAATTGGTGAGTTAATTGCACTGCATTGCTGAGCCTGTTTTGACACCAAATTTGCGACACCTGGGTGCGCGATGCCAAAGGTACGCATGTACATGTACATGCATATTGGACAAAAAATTGCTCAAAAAAATGAATTCATGTATAATTTCAATGCAAATTGTGCTTTTAGTCAAATTTCATTAAAAAAAAATATTTCTATTTTGCTTTTATTGATTCAAATCAATTATCAACATATTTTCATGCTTGCAACAGTATCGCCGATAAATTTCATTTGAAAAACAATTAAACATAAGTTGAAAAGCAAAGGAATACATTGAGAAAAAAAAATAAAATACTATAGATTATTTTAATAGCACATTTTTTTAGCATTTGCGAAAGACGCAGGAAAGAATACTTACACCAAAATTATGCCTTTTAGAGCTTTATATAGTAATTGATGGCAAATAGTCTGATTCTACTCATACATTGTGCACAAATCAACATAAACTAGCAAAAATGTAACTTGTTGAAAACAGCCTTGCAGTTTTGCAGATTAAGTCACAGGCAATGTGTGTGCCTATTTTCATCCTGATTGTGCGGTAAACAGCCACGATCTGGAGGGGGGGGGGGGGTGTAGTGTTGTAGACCACTAATGTGGTCTAGCGCCCCCTGTTGTTGAAAGGTATTGTGAACACCAGAAAATGGCAGAATAAACAGCCAGAAGTGAAACGTCAGATTCGCCGTGATATTTCTCTTTATTGAGTCGTCCAAGCTGGTAGCCAGTAGATTTGTTAACCTCTAACACAAATCACACAACTCTACAGGGGGCATGGGAGGCCCTCTCCGCTCTATCATCTACCTAAATAACCCCACCTACTTCTAAAGGTCTCTTGAACTCATCAACGGTAAAGTTGTCTGAAATACAGGCAAGAATAACAATATCCATTCATTCAGCTATTTCTTCTCCCATTCCCTCCTGCTTCCCCACAAAATTCCTGACATGCTTTGCACCCTGGGGCTAGTACATTCACGTTTTTGTTTTGTTTTTTAAATTATCTACTCCCATTCAAAGTGACAAGAGCTGTCAATGCGACAGAATGAACTTGCACCCTAAAGATGAATTTGCTAGCGGATCGTACCCTAAGATGAACTTGAATAGCACAATGCATGCTTTTCTTTTCTCCCCCAGACAGGTCTGTCTTCCCCATTTCCTTCTGCTCTCCACAGATTTGTTGATGGTAAAATGAATGCCTTCTACTCCAGGGCTAGCACATTCACGTTTGCTTGTTCTTTTTTTCTTTCTCTCCCTCAAGACAGGTTTGCATTTATGAGCTTTTACAGGTATGCCTACCAACTGAGAAAGAGCATTGTATCATCTCCAGTTCAAATTGTCATAAGAGTTTGGGATCAGTGCCCCTTAACAATGAATTTGCTTTGTACCCGCTGAATACATCTGACTGGGTGAATGAATCCCAGAAGTACACCTTTTGTATATCAACAAGAAACCAGGAACGAGGTCTCACGCTGACCTGTGCATGGCAAGTTCAACTTCCGCACACCATTTTGCGGGCAATTACCCAAGAGGCAAGATCAAAATGTGGAGTCTGGTCCTGAATTTACTCCCGGCCCCAAGTGCCAGATACAAACTTGAAAGTATACTCACCAAGGTATATACTCAAAGCATTTCCATTTCTTCCCCCCTTTTTTTTTTTCAAAAGAAGATTCTTCAAAGATTCTGTGCTTTTGGGATTCTGAGGTCCCCTTGGGGTCCTAGGGATTACTGCCTGCAGAGTTTGATGACAAATCCGATTTTTTCTTTATTTTCAAGAAGAATATAAATTTGTAAAAACTGGTCCCATTTTTGTCACCTTGGTGCCTCCCAAAGAACTATTCACTTCGGGGCTGTGCCCTTCAGTGAACGGTACTATTTTTGGAGTCACCTCTGCCCATATTAACCAGAAACTCTAAAGGCAAAGTAAACATTTGTGTACTATCAAACCTAGCAACAATACCTGCCGTGATAAGTGAAAATTTGACCACATATTTTCAAGATGAGGATTGAATCATAAAACTTGGGCCCTAATTTGGTCCCCTAAAGGGCCCCCAGGTGGTAAGCCCTGGCTCTGCTATAAATAATCTTGAAACTACAGTCACCGATCTATGTACTTACTCATAATATTGAGCTCTATCACTTTTGGTTCTAGAGAAGAACACTTTTTAAGATTTTTTTTTTTTTTTTCAGGGGGGGGGGGGGGGGGGATGTGTGAGTGGGATATGGGGTCCCCTGCTACCCATTTGAACAAATTGAGATGCACTGCATCCTACAAGTTGAACATGTATCACCTAAAGGATGCTACCTGCCAAGTATGGGCCAAAGCCATTGAGGGTTTTCAAGAAGAAGCTGAAAATGTATTAAAAAGTTTATGTGCGAAACATATTGGACACTGTGTGATAAATGATCGCAACAGCTCACTTGAGCCTTAGGGTCAGGTAAGCTAAGAAGTGAAATTCAAGCATTTTTATTTGATGAACTTTGACCTTTGACTCCTTGGCCCACAACATTTCCCGGGGAATCTTCATCTCGGAATACATGCATTTTGTGAAAATACCATAGAGACATGGGGAAAACAGTATAATTACAGAATTTGACCTTGACCTATGACCTATGATCCTGAGTGCATGCACCAACGAGTTAACAGTTCACTTCTTCCACTCAAAAATACATATATGCCAAGCTTCATTAGGTTACCTCAAGCTGTTCTTAAGTTACATTGTTCACAAAATCAATTACAGACAAAAATACTGACAGAAGAATGGACAGAAGGATGGACAAATAAATGAAAAAACCGAAAAGATACGTGGTGGAGGCATGAAAACCCGCAATCTATCTGGCAGTTATCTTACCAGATATATCCTGTAAGCGTTCATTCGTGAGATGGACACGCCACTCCAGCATTCGTCGTTGTCACTCAGATTTCCTGCAGAGGATGTGCTGAAAGAGAGCAAGTTATTATTAAAGGTGAGGAGACAAGGTTAAAGCTACTAGTTCTCCAAAGAACTCAAAATTCATCTTCCATCATATGAAATTTGCTTGCAATACATTGCAAGGCTATGCTACCAAGAGGATTGTCTGGCGGACGCAATTTGCCGGAATAATGAGTTGTTGTGAGTCCTTTTTGCGATAAAACTTGTGAAATGATGAAATTTGGGAGCTGACTTTTAATTTATGAAGAGCCCTTCCCATTCAGTTAGGGTGTGTGTAGAAGAATATCAGTACATGTATTAAAGTAATGAGCGAATTGTGCCCTAGCAGTAGTATTGGATCGCATATACCCAGTAGCTACAACAAGCTGCATGTAACACACTTGGGCGTAATGGATACTGCTGGCTGTGGCCTGATATATCATACTGGTACTTAATGTAATCAAATATCTAATATCACGTAGCAAGCGTAATCAGTTATGCTCTGAGATTACAATACTTCAGGTTACTTTTTGGGGTAATATTTTGCATTTTTGTTGTCACTCAGCTGAAATTGTGTTATTGCAGATTTATTTCATACATTTCTAAAGCCTATGTCTCCATTTTAGAGTAAAATTAAACTACAGTGTTTGCAGGCAAATATTATTGAGAACTACTGTATGTTTTGACTTCAGTGTCATCTCAATAAATTTCACTGAAGTCCTCCTAGACATCATGACTTGGCACATTGATCCATTGCAGTGGTAGCACAGAAAACCTGAAAAACAAAAACAAACAATGCCTGGGATTTGGCGGAGCCAGCCTGGGTCTCAATTCAAAATGAGCTAATGGTACGTCAAAAATCAAGACATAATACACACACACTGTTGAGTCATGATGTTACCTCTCACCAAGAGAGAGAAGAATGCTTCTTGGGAGATCACGAGTGCCCACTGCACAAACGCAGGTGGGACTAAGATGAAAACACACTGCAGTCAAACCCTGACATTTTGGCGCAACACAGTACTTAGACCAGGGCTGCACACTTACCCATTTTTTCTACTGGTATGACCTGTCTGTCGGACCAGCAGGGACCCAATCTTTCCATTTTTTTTTACTGGTCCATTCCTGAAAAAGTTACTGGTCCGACAGTGATTGTTTTGCTGGTCTGGGGTCCCATTTCATAAAACTTGTCACCAGTCACAACTGCCACATTTCTATGACAAATTTGCTCTTAGCCAATCAGATGTAAGGATTTCAGTAGCTTATAACAACTATGAAAACTTGTCACTGATAACAAATTTTATGAAACGGGGCCCTGAACCGTCGGACCAGTGCCAGTGTGCAGCATTGCTTAGACTGTGTTATAGAAAAGGACTGGTGGCCCTCGCCCAACACTGTCCCACTCACCAGGTGATGTTCCTGAGCGACAAGGGTACAGCAACTGCGTAGATGGCAAGGTCTCCGTACAGGTAGATTATTATACACACATAGAAGAGAACCTGGCCGCCTGACAGGGAGGTAGGGAAAGCAAGCACAGTCAATCATAGTAGCAATTAAACCTTCCCAAATGATGAAGATGATGATGACAAAATGTTAGTATTGCTAACATGATGCTTAATGCAAATTATACTGTGACAGTTTTACAATTTTCTTTATGGATATCACTTTATTGGTCATTACACCTAAAGAAAAGCTACATCAAAACAAAAAGGTATCTTTTTATTAAAATGAAGCATTTTTACATCTATAGTGTAAAATTACTCAGCAAAATCACAATACACACAAATCTCTTGTACAGTATTTCTTGAATCTGTTGAGGACGGACTGATTTTGCTACAACGCGCATATCCCATAGACACCTACCCGAACATACTTGGGACTCCTCCTCAACAGGTTAAATCATAAAATGTGACATTTATTGTACTATCAAACTACAAGAATTCAAACAATATTTAATGTGAAGGGATGAATGCACAGCCACCTCTAACAATAACATTCAAAAAGATGTCTGTGTAAGTCACACCAAAGTTCAGGTGTCAAACTGGTTGCTTAATTCCAACAAAATTGTACCTATGATATGATGTTATTATTTCTATTTTCTACTGTTATCAAAACTGCACCATGCCAGATAACTAGGCTAAGTAAGAAACATCTTCTCTTGATTGGTGCATTACACTAGTTACATGTAAGTGCACTCCCGTTAAAATGTACAGGATCATAACAAAATTCCCATCACAATAAAGTAAAAATTCAGGTCCCCAAATTGCCATCTACATAATGTATTTTCACATATTCTACTGTTTGGCTGTAAATAAAATTTTGAATAAGGAAAGAAACCACCAGTCTCAAGGACTTTATACACCAAAGGAGTGCACTGTACTAAAAGAAAAATATACCAATACCAGCATAGTTTTGGGTTGAATTCCTACACTCTAAAAAAAAAAAAAAAATGGATATATCAACTGTAGGCCCTATGTGGTTCCCTTTGGAGCACTGGTACATATTGAATAAAGAATTAAGATGACTGTAAATATGGAAACCTAGAGGGTGTTGCACGAAGAAATGAAGTCAGTCTTAAAAGTTTAAAATCTACTTCAGATTATGGTATGCTGTGAGCATCTTCAAAGCTGTTCCAACTTCCTCATGAAAATGCAAATTTTTGAGACATTTTTCATGCAGCTTTTAATAGATTTATACAAAATAAAATAAGTGACGGTGGAATTTTTCTGTATTAGTATTAACATTCTGAAATTGATGGTGACCTGATGGTCAATTCGCAAAAACAGCATCTCACGAAAATGTCTGTGACCTCCTTATTTGCGAAAATATCTGTGCACGGGAATAACAGCTTTTATTATACATTTAATACTAAAGTGAATGGAAAAACAAGTGGCATACCATAGTTTTAAGTCGATCTAAGATTTTTTTAAAGATCAACTTAGCTTTTTCTTGTGAAACACCCACTAGGAAAGTTACCACTAGTGCATTAAACAAGGGAACTGACCTCTATTGAAGAAGAGTGAAGCCATTTGTCCCATGTCTACCAGCTCTGTGATTTCAAAGTAATCTGCATGCTTCTTGGCTGCTTTTACTGCAAAATGAAAGCAAAGTAAGATGTGGCTTCCTTGCTAGTGCAAATTATTGAAGCCATACAAGAAGGAAGACTCACAGTCCGCCCATGTTTTCATAGATAGAATGTGACCCCCCGAAACAAAACCCACGAGGAGAAGGCTGAAATGAATTTCCTGTTTTCTACACAGTTTGTAATTCAGTAAGCTCTAAACTTTAAAATGATATAATATTGTTAAAATTGAACCATCCTAACCAATTCAAAAAGCAATTGAAACTAGAAAAGCACTCTGACAGCACAGACCTCCGCCAAGCTGAGTCTGCTTTCCATCGATGATCTTGCTCTTCCATAGATATCAGTGATTGCCACCCATACGTATATTTCCCAATATAGAAGTATTTGTTACGTCATAAACCCTCAGCTGCGCAGCGCGCCTTGCCCTAGCAGATATACATACTGCACACTTTAGTGTACGTATGAAAACCTAAAAAATGAGCAACTTGAACTCCTACGTTCGTTGACCTTACCTGCCAAAATATCAAAAATCCTTCAAAAATCATAATAAAAATTTCCCGAACCACTACCAAAATATAATCATCAGTTCCTTGTGTCATTCTCAACCTTTTCTGCAAGTTTCATCCAAATCCGTGCTCAACTTTTTGAGTTATTTTGCACACGGACAAACAAACCAACAAACCAACGGTAATGAAAACATAACCTCTTGGCAGAGGTAATAAGAGGGAGAGTTAGGAAGTCTAATTCCATAGAAAAGGGAGAAAAGAGGATAAATAATGAATAGGGCTACTTGGGCATGATGTGCAGAAGAATTCAAGGGAAAGCAGCACCCGTTCAAGAAAAATATGGTGCAGAAAGACTGCTGATATATGAACTTTGGTTTTGTTTTAGGCTGCCAAATTATGATAGTAGATCGAGAGAAAAGACCACTCTCCAAGATACATCAAACTTTGCAAATTTGAGTTGGTCAATCCAAAGGACATACCTTGGTCCACTACAGAGAATCTGAATCTGTACCTTTTTGTGGGTTTTGAGCTAGGTGGTCACAAATACCACAGCTTTCTCTGTGCACAGCTTTGAGCTGTTGCTGAGGGTAGAGCTTGTGAATTAATGCAAAGACTTTCTTGTTAATACCATAAAAAGCCAAACCAAAAGTCAGCCAAACATATCAAATACTTCACTTTTTTTACCATAGATAAAATTATTCTTTAGTACTGATCACTTTAAAAAAGGGGGACAGTCACTATAGCTTCTAAACGTAAATTACTGAAATCAATTGATTTACAAACATATGGGAGATTTGTGAGGTAATGACAACAATGTATCTAACATGCATTATGATGGTGCCTGACATCACTGTCCCACAAAAACACTTTAAAATCCCTACAGCTTTCCTACTATTGTGGCTGATGAATAAAAAAGAAAATCCATCATTTTGTTTGCATTCTCATATAATGGACTTTGATAGTTGCAGGCTGTCGTGACATTTTCCTTCCTGGTCAATCTGTATGATTTCTGTATTTTTGTAATTATAGGTTTTCCCATCCATTTTCGCACTTTTGTCATTCAATTTCAAAGATTTATCATTCAATTTCGTCCCGAGAAGCATGTGGAACGCAAATCCTAACTTCAATTTCGTCAATTGTCATTGTAATTCGTTTTCGACAAACATTTTCGAAGACATAGCCTTCAAAATCATCAATTGTCATTCAAATTCATCCCTCCCGCTGACGGATCGCAGAATGTGAAGATCAAATTCGTTTTTGTTCACACAATTTCACGAATTTTTCATTCAAATTAGCCAGATGTTGTCGTATGCGAGATGGTACACGTCTGTTTGTATCAGTGTGTACTCGGATTGCTTGTGTGTGTGTCTGTATCTGTGGTTCTGTGTGTGTGTGGGGGGGGGGGACACTTGTGTTTATGTTAACTCCTCAATTAGTGGAGCGGCATAGCTTGAAAAATTAGAGGAATTGTGCATTTTATGATAAAAGCACCAAATTTCGCACACATGTTGACTATGACATTTGAAATAAATTCAGATATTGGGCCATCGTAAATAGCGCCCTCAGCGGCCATTGCAGCCATTTTTCAAAATGGCCGCCATAAATGCCATTTTTCGTAAAAATTTACAAATTTCAGAAGGGAAAATCAATAAGATTTTGCAAACGAATGGGAAATAACATTCAAAATAAAATTAGATATTGGGCCACCGCAAATTGTGCCCTCAACGGCCATGGCAGCCATTTTTCAAAATGGCCACCATAAATGCCATTTTTCACAAAAAATTAAAAATTTCAGAAGGGAAAATCAGTAAGATTTTGCAAACAAGTCCGAAAAAATATTCAAAATGAATTCAGATATTGGGCCATCGTGAATAGCGCCCTCAACGGCCATAGCAGCCATTTTTTCAAAATGGCCGCCATAAATGTCATTTTTTGTAAAAATTGACAAATTTCATAGGGGGAAAATCAATAAGATTTTGCAAACGTGTCGGAAATAGTATTCAAAATAAATTCAGATATTGGGCCACCGCAAATTGCGCTCTCAACGGCCATGGCAGGGATTTCTCAAAATGGCCGCCATAAATGCCAGTTTTCGTAAAATTTTACAAATTTCAGTAGGGAAAATCAATAAGATTTTGCAAACGAGTGGGAAATAACATTCAAAATAAATCAAGATATTGGGCCATCGCAAATTGCGCCCTCAACGGCCATGGCAGCCATTTTTTTTTCAAAATGGCCGCCATAAATGTCAGTTTTCGTAAAATTTTACAAATTTCGGAAGGGAAAATTAATAAGATTTTGCAAACGAATGGGATATAACATTTAAAATAAATTTAGATGTTTAGCCATAGTAAATTGCGCCCTCAACGCCAATGGCGGCCATGTTTAAAATTGGCTGCCATAAATACCACCTTTTTCTCTGAATTTACTTATTCCAGAAGGAAAAGTCAATAAGATCTTGCACTCAATTAAAAAATGTCGTTAGAAATATATCTTGCGCCTATTATTACATTATTGTAAATAGCGCCCTCAATGATCATTGCAGCCATTTTTCAAAATGGCCACCATGGATTCCATTATTTTTTATTTCCTGATTTCACAAAAGGCAAAGTCAATAAGATTTTGCACACAATTTAAAAATTATGTTTGAAATAAATAATTGTATTAGATTATTATAATACTGCCCTCAACGGCCATGGCAGCCATATTCCAAAATGGCTGCCATTGTCATAATCATTTTGTTTTTGAAAAAATGGTAATTTCAGAAAGAAAAGTCAACAAATGTGTACATAAATTGGAAAATCATGTTTGAAATCAAACAATGTATCTAGATTGCATTAACTCTACAAATTGTTCCTTCGCAAATTTTCAAGAAGAAAAATATTGCTAATATCAGCCATTTTCCAAAATGGCTGTCATAGATGCCATTTTTCTTTTATGAAAATGTCCTAATGCCGGAAGAAGAAAATATTTTTTTTTTTTTTTTTTTGCACAAGTTGACAATTACATAAAAAGAAGTTTAGACATTGAGCCATCATAAGCTGTGTTCTCAATGGTTATTTCAGCTATTTGTCAAATTGGCTACAATACACTCTTCTTTTTTTGTCTTGAAAATTTGCTTAACTTCAGAAGGAGAAGACAGAAGAATACTCACAGAGACATTAAAGAATCTGAAATATGACGTGTATCTATTCTGAAATGTAACTTCCTAAATATTCTTAAGACAGATATGAAAAAATGGCCTTTCATTTTACGAAAAAATTAATTTACTTGCTGTGCTTCCATAAAAAGACATACCTTTGATATCCACATTGTTAGCCGTCACACGCGAAATACTGCAATTAGAACTAAACTGAAAACATGAATTTAGAACTAACCCACCAATGAGACCCTTTTAAAAATTTTGATTTCTTTCCATACCAGATTGCATTAGATAAAATGGCTGTTTATCAGCACGCTATTGCTTTCTCCTTCTGGAAAAAGCAAGGAGTGTGTGGAAGCCATTTTGACAAAGAGCTGCCATAGCCGTTGGGGACGATGTTTAAATGGTGGCTCAATATCTTCATTTCAAATTCAAATTCAAACTTGAATTTATTTGAATATCGTTTGTCAATTTGCACAAGAAATTGTATTGTCTTCTTCTGGCATTATCATATTTCAAGAAATAAATAGCATCTATAATGGCTATTTGGAAAATGGCTGCCATGGCCGTTGATGGAGCCATTTGTAATGACGTCATAAATTATTTTCTTTTGAATATGATTTTTAACACATGTACAAATTTCATTGATTTTCTCTCTGAAACTAGCAAATCTTTCAAAAAAAAAAAGAGAAGCAGACATCCATGGCGGTCAGCATGACCCTTGAGGGCGCCTTCTAGGAAGGCCTTATACTTAGATTTATTTGTGAGCATAATTTTCAACTTGTTTGCAAAGTCTTATTTACTTTTCCTTCTGACATCAGCAAATTTTTGCCAAAAAGGGGGGGGGGGGGGCATCCATGGCAGCTGTTTTGAAACTTGGCTGCTATGGCTGTTGAGGGTGCACCTTTGGATGGCCTATTATCAAATTAAGTTTGAATGTAATTTTTCACCTTTGTGGAAATTCTGATTGACGTCTGCAACACTTTACGAAAAAAGACATTCAGGGTGGCCATTTTGAAAAATGGCTGGAATGGCCATTGAGGGGGAAATTTGGAATGGCCCAATAAGTTTACTTTTGAATGTAATTCCCACCTTTTTGCAAAAACTCGTTGGCTTTTCCTTCTGATTTTAGTAAATATTTTCGAAAATATAGCATTTATGGCGGCCATTTTGATAAAATGGCTGTCATGACCGTTGAGGGCGCAATTTCCGATGGCTGAATATCGAGATTTATTTAAAATGTCATTTCCCATTTATAACCAAAATTTCATTGACTTTTCCTTTTGAAATTAGCATTCTTTTAAATGAAAAAGTGGCACTTATGGTGCCCATTTTAAAAAAAAAAAATGGCTGCCATAGCCACAGAGAGTGCAATTTTTAATTGCCCAATATCTGGATTTAAATTGGATGTAATTTCCCGCTTGTTTGCAAAACAGAAAAAAAAAAATGTCTTTTCCCTTCTGAAATTTGCATTCTTTAACATAAAAAGGCATTTATGGCGGCCATTTTGAAAAAAATGGCTACCATGGCCGTTGAGGGCGCACTTTCCGATGGCCCAATACCTATATTTATTTTGAATGTAATTAGCATTTATGAGCAAAATCTTATTAACTTTTCTCATCTGAAATTTGCAAAATCATCGAAAAAGTGGCTCATAAGTGAGCCATTTTGAAAAAATGTCTGTCATGGACGTTGAGGGCGCCATCAGTGGCCAACTATTTGAATTCATTTTTAATGTAATTTCCCACTTGTTTGCAAAATCTTACTGGCTTTCCCTTCTGAAGTTAACAAATATTTTGATATATGGCGGCCATTTTGAAAAATGGCTGCCATGGCCGTTGAGGGCGCTATTTCCGATGGCCCGATATCTAGATTTATTTTGAATGTAATTTCCCATTTGTAACCAAAATCTTATTGATAATTCTCTCCTAAACTTAGCAAATTTTACAAAAACATGGCATTTATGGCAGCCATTTTGAAAAATGGCTGCCATGGACGTTGAGGGCGCTATTTACGATGGCCCAATATCTAAATTTAATCTGAACGTGAATGTCAACCTGTGTACGAAATTTGATGCTTTTATCACAAAATGCACAATTGTTCGGCTATGCCGCTCCACTAAATGTAAAATTTGACGGTTACAGAAAAAAAATACATGAATGACTGGGAAATCACACCGGATAGAGATATGATATGAATATGAATGAAAATTTAACGAAAATGATTGACAAAAGACGAAATCGATCCTGCTGTTTTGAGTGCTGCGAGTGAAACTGACAAATTTGAACTGTAAATAACGAAAATGTATGCCAAATGACTAAATTTAATGGACTCTATTTGAAAATGAACGACGAGAGACGAATTTGAAAGTAAGATTGGCCTATTCCTGACATCCCGCGACGAAATTGAAGTAAAAATTTGTGAAATTGAATGAAAAAAGTTTGAAAATGAATGGGAAAACCTATAATATTAGCTTTATTTGTAAACACACTTAAAAAAAAAGATTGCAGAGTGGCACAATGGTGAGATTAGGAGGGGCATCAGGAAGTCCAGATCAAACATTTACCAGTATTCACAATACCAGGAGTCTAATCACTTCCATACTATTAGTGACACCAGGGCCAGCATTTCAATGACAGCCATTTGCGTGCATGCGAGTGAAAGTGAAAGAACCCAATACATAAAAAGTATAAAAAGATATTACACTGATGATGAGTTGTCAGTGGCCAAATCTAATCAATGACCTCTCAGTCTACACAATCAAGAGTTCAACTGATCTGCTGGGCTAATGCTGTCTCTGTGTAAGGGCATTTTTCTTTTTTTTTTCGATTTCACAGAGCGCTCAGATATCTATCCCTGGCCTCTGTTGGACGGAAAACCACAGCTAGAACACATGACTACTTCAAACAATAAAAAAGTTAGGGTCCTTGAAAAGATGCCTAAGTGATACCCACTCAAATCTAATTACTCTGGCCATGGCAATTATCATAAAGACAGATAAGAGGCAGATATCTGACTATGGACCTACAACTAGGTCATGATCTGACCAATCCACATCTGGCTCTTGAAAGTGAATGGATACCATTTTGAAGTTGACTTCACTAAATGCAGTAATCAGATGGACATAGCAATAAAACTGTTGTTAAAATCAGACAGAAGATAAGGATGTAGTGTTTCACATACATTTTCAATTGACAATGGTATAGCTTGCAAATATAAATCAAGAAAAGCTGTTCTCATTTGATGCGGTTTTGGTACCCTAGGGTAACAAATAGAAATCCACCATCTTGTTGAATGATTCAATAATCTTTTCCGCGTGATAACCCGGGTTTTTGAAATATGGGTGAAAGCAATTTTCAGTGCTCTAGTGAAGAAAATTCTGTTGTAACAGTGAGCTCAGCAGTGTAGCAGCATCATTCATCACATTACACACACTACACCAGAGATCTCAGTGTCACACACAGACAGCAGCACCCCACAATGGATTAGTACTCTAAGGAAGACATAAAATAAGTAATCATGTGATGAGTTCATGGATTAAAATGATTCATAATCTCATTCTAAATCACTTTTCAAAATTGTAATACATGTTGGAAAACAAAATTTACAGGTACTATCACCATGATCATTATTGTAATTGTCATAATAAATGTCATCTGTCACCATTTAGTCTGTAAAGTGCATTGAAATTCTTACCCAGTCTGAAATGTAAAAACTAGCTATTATTATAATTGTTATTAATCATCTGCTTACCTTACCATGTGGGTTACTATGGAAGAAAATGAAGCTCTTATGCTTGACTGACTACATCACATGCTGCTGTTTGCCACTGGCTTGAAATTATTAAAATTGATTAATTACATTAATATTACAGCAGAAACACAACTTGCTCTTACCCAAAGCAGCTGTCAGCCAACTAATTGCATTTCTCATCACTTGCCTGCCCTGATGCATTTTTGACCAAAGAGGCCAAAGTCATTGTTTGTTGTTGATTTTTTTTTACTACTTTTTGTTGCCAGAACATTTTGCTGTCCTTGCCACTACACTAATGAAATGAGAAGAGGGAAATGATCATTTAAAAAACAAAGAAGGGAACAAAATAAACAAAGACAGGGACAAAATCCACAAATAAACACTTACATTTTTCAATGATTTAAAAATCTGCATTATCGATATCTCTTCCACAACAAACCTGAATTTTTAATGCCCATATTCTACGCCTGTGTATTATCCCTGCCCCACATACACAGAAACAAGCGAATATATCATGTTGCTTGGAGAAACTGTCAAGCTAAATCTTTTGTCATCACTGACGTTGTACATCTCGTGTCATTATGGCGGACACAGGGGAGACAAATGTATCGAGAGTGTGCAATATTGACTTCTGTGCAGAGCCAGCCGGAGAGTGCTCTATCAACACTCGTTTGATGAGATATCTAGACCAGTGCTTCTCAACCAGTGGGCTGAGAAGCTCTTTTAGGTGGGCTTAGATGTCTTCCCAAAATGAAAATTAAAAAGAAAAAAACAATGAATTCCATCTACACATGTAGGCTTAATATTCAACTGGGCCTCAAGAAACTTCGTAAAGGGGCCAAAGTGGGCTTTGGGTTAAAAAAGGTTGGGAAGTGTGGATCTAGATGAGTGTATGGTGACTGGAGGTTAATGACATTTCCTTCATTAAAGGAAACCGAAACCCAAAGGGAAATGTGGATTGAGTGAAAGCAGCAACATTAGTAGAAGACATCAGTGAAAGTTTGAAGAAAATCGGACAACCAATGCAAACGTTATGAAGTTTTAAAGTTTTGGTGTTGGAATCGCTGGATTAGGAGACTACTAGAGGTTATGACGTCAGTGTGGACAACAATATAAAGAAAATATAAAGAGAATTCCACACACACACACACACACACACACACACACACACACACACACACACACACACACACACACAAATTTTCATGAAATGTACACATTCCATCAGCTTGATACTGAAAGGGTAGTAATTATCGCCCTGCTTTCTGATTCTGAAAGCGGTTTAAATAGTCAAGTGCTCTTTAATTTATGCTAGAAAAGTTAAAGAATGCCTGATTTTCCTCAAAATTTCACTGAAATGGGTTCTTCTAATGTTCCTGCTTTTACTCAATCCACATTTCTCTGTGGGTTTTGGTTTCCTTTAAACAGATCATATAATGGAGCACATGCTCTTAAAAGTTCCAGGCCCAACAGCCACCCTGCTTTTGTTTGTTTGTTTGTTTGTTGTCAGTGCTGTGCTTTTTTTTTCTTGGTAAATACCTGAAGAATAATTGATTGGATTCCCACTCAGCAGTCTCTCTTTCTCATCATTCTCTACGTCTGGGATGTAGGGGTCAGTGTTCGATGAGCTGGTAGAACTCGTCTCATCAAGCTGAAAGTGAGGGTAAGGACAGATACACTTAATGAGAGTATAAACAGATAATGGGCAGTTGATATCTTATCACAAGTTGACTACTGTCTACATCAACAACCAATTGCCCATGTATTGTATTGCCTTGAAATATATAAATAATCTTATATGCACGTATAACACAATGATCAATACAAACAGCAGTCCAATGTACCTAGATTAACCAATCTGCCGTAAGGTATACACACATTATGTAAATTTTCAAATGATACTGTAATTTTCCCTGTCATCGATTTATTAAGAACGCCACCATTGGGAATTTGTACCTGAAAGTTTTGTTTACTTCTCTTGTGTGTTGCATTTGGATGCACGATGATGCGTGTCAATATTATTGATTATTATTACATGATTTGGTGCCTTTGGATGCAATATGGCCATGATAAATCAATTTTAAATGACACAATCTGTCACGGCCTGGTCTCCCATTCAGATATGATCCAACAGGATTGTCACGATCGAGTCTATCATTGGGTCCCGAACTGACACAGTCAATTAGAATCGGGATCCACAATTTTGAATTATTTGGTATGTGTAGATACGTTTGGATACTTTCCAATACATGTATAAAGGCCATCATCACTCAATATGCTCTGCTGGGAATGGATATGATATTGTGCATGATCGAGATTGAGAGTGATAAGCAGTTGAGCTAGAATTAGACCCTGATGCATATATATATTGCTTGATTGACCATGGACTTTAATGTTCCTTGAACTTCAACACAGTGAACATGTATTACAGCCCACCACCATTGACGATGGCAGGAACTGGGGATGATGACATGAAATTTGCAGTATTAGGGCTTGCTTTATGCTTATATCATCACTAGAAAGAGAGAAGGCAAGCAGCAACCAGACCAGCTACAACCTCAAGATAGTCCCTCCTCTAACCCAAAGAAATTGACATTTCCCCAACCTGTACATAGTTTGTACATGCTCACAATCCTTCCTTAAAAGACTTATTGTGCCTTGATATAAAGATAATGGTCATATGAAATTACTCCTGGGATTCTTTATGTTCCATATTTGCATAAGTGTATCATACATGTATATGTCTCCTTCAAATTCTAAATATGTCTATCTCTCTTTATTTGGGGTATAAGGAGTTTGAGTTGAGTTTGTTTGATCTGTGGTTTATTTTGTGTTTTTCACACAGACAAGATATAAAAGTGACACCTAGCCTGACACTTGAATAACATGGTATACATTGGATACGTGACTGATATAACAATTGGATTTGGCAATAATATATCATGAAAAGAAAAGCCCTCCAGACCACCTCCAAGCAGCTCATTTCCATCCATACACACAACGTAGACAATGCTGAAAATCACCCAATTTCCCATTGATATAGAAGCCTTTTGTTTGCGTCATCAGCTTCCAGCTGCGCATGTGATTTTAAGTGCACATAATTATGTAAACCTCAAATACGCGCAGATTGAACTCCCAAGTTCATTGCTCCTAAGTTGACCCCAAACACATAAAAAAAATCCTCCAAAATCCATATTAATTCCCTGATCACTTCCAAAATTTAATCATCTGCTCCTTGTGTCATTACCAACTTTTCCTGCAAGTTTAATCCAAATCTGTCCACAACTTTTGGGGTTATTTCAGACAAAGACAGACAAACAACCAAATGAACAAACAAACCAATGCCGATGAAAACATAACCTCCTTCCTTGGCGAAAGTCATAAACCAATTTAATTATACTGTCTAAGTTACAAATTATATTAATGACCCCATGGGCCATATTCTGGGGGCTCAATTAGCACTTCATGAGTGAATTGCTATTCTGAGAGCTCAATTAAGTACCCGGTAGGAAGTCCATTAATAACCATGACAACAAGCATTTTGGCAGGAGAGTATTGCACGATTGTGCGTATTTAATGTGCAAGCTTTACCTCTGAGAGGACTTAATTGCAAATCTAATCACAAACTGGTACTTTCAGGATTCAGTTACCGGTAGCGGTGAAAATTAATAGAAAACCTAGTGATACCGACTGGCGCCAAAAATTACTCCATATCAATCCAACTGCATTTTTTCCCCCTCACCCACAATGATGCTTACCACCTTCAGTATACAAAGGAATAGTTAATCTCGTTGTCATGGATTGTGTAGGAGCAAAGAAAAAAAAAATTACAGGCTCAACTTTAAAGAATTTAATCATTTGTGTGAGCTTCAAGAGAATTAGAACTTTGCATGCGTGGTTGGAGGGTTGTAATGGTGGGGAGGAGTGCGCAGTGGGGGCATACAGTCATCCTCTGATTCTGGGCATTTAACAATGCATCTGATTGGATGGAATAAAAATTAAATAGTAGAAACTTAAGACAACTTTAGGGGACTTCACGATGTGCTATTTAAGTTGAATCCTCAGAATGCCCATTTTGTGCAATAAACATAATTTACCATTTGCAGATGGAACAAAAACCCAGCACTATTGCTTCAAAATAGTTCTAAAATGTGAGTTAGGGATAGAAACAACCGACGTAAAAAGTTGAACCAGTATAATCAATGTTAAGTATTGTTGAATATTATATACAAAATGTGAACAATAGTTATGATAAAACTGTTTCCAGACTAAACCATCTACAGTTATGGTTTGACGAGGAAAATAGTGATATCTCCTTATATTTTAGGCTTTATTGCGAAAATTTTATATGCTACAAAATAATGTTTTGTGATACAACTGACCTACAACGTGTAGACATATGCATCAAAAGTGATATCTTGAAAATTTTTAAAATCACTGCTCCCAAAGGTAAACAGGACCACAGAATGCCACCTATGCATACATGTTCATGCAATCATGCCAGTAACTCTTTTGAAAATTATGATTTAAACATAAAAGAGATGGCCGTCAACAGAATCAGGAAAACAAAATGTATAGTCTTTGAGTGATTATGGAAAAAATGAGCATAAAATAAGAGGAAGATAAGTGAAAAGGACCATCCAAATCACCATGATTTCAAAGAAGAAAGATTAGATGGGATCTGACACACTTTGTTTCAATCCAAGACAATTTGATGCGATGATCACAGTAGACACGATCAATTGTGTTGACTGCAGAAACTTTTTGTACCGTCCAAAACATTTCTACCATCAACGCAATTGCCACAACTGGCCTCAGTATGTGAGATGATCTGATAAGATTACCAGGATTACTAAACGATTACAACCATGATTTCAACTGTGCCAATCATGACAGAGGGAGAAGAATATAAGTGGGTAATTCCATGAAGTTGGGGCAGTGTCCTGGTAGTATCGTGATATTTAAAAAATACATTTCAGCATAACTCAATATTAATTATGCTATACATTTATTGTTTGTAGGCTTTACATTTGCATTGAGGCCACACATTTTCCTGGAAATTTTGTGCCATTCAGACTCAATTTTGATGAAGTTATTAAACAATATGTAACAGCGTCCGGTAGCATCGTGACGTGTCCATGTAGCATCACGATATTTTAAAATTTGGTCCTAAGAGACAAATTATGGCAATTAGCTTGACCAAAATTTGATGCAATATGCATTTACAAGATATGAATGAGATAGCTAAATATCTCAAATTTCCTGTACACAGTTTTAATTCTAAAAGAAAATTACAAAATGTACCATGATGCTATGCGGTGTCCTTTTTTGTTACATTTGGTGGACACCGCGTAGCATAGAGACACATTGTGTAATTTTCTTGTAAAAGTAAAACTGTGGAAAGGAGAATTAAGATATTTAGCTATCTGACTAATCTAGTAATTATGCATATTATATCAAATTTTGGTCAAGCTAATTGCATTAATTTGTGTAAATTGCATTAATGCTACATGAACACGTCACGATGCTACAGGACACCGTTACATATTGTTTTAATAACTTCATCAAAATTGAGTCTGAATGGCACAAAATTTCCAGGAAAATGTATGGTCTCAATACAAATGTAAAGCCTATAAACAATGTATGTATAGCATAATTAGTATTGAGTTATGCTAAAATGTAACACTTTGTGCCCCAACTTCACGGAATTACCGAAGTACGTGACTACTTTAACCAATGGTATCCACGTTAAAGACTGTTATCAGAAGGTAGTAGCTTGGGCTAACAATAAGACACTGTGGTATAGATGATGCATATTTGGCAGTTGATGAGGTTTAATGTACCACAATCATTACATTTTACAGCTTGAGAACCACGTATCATAGGAGATAAACTTTTTTTTTTCTAATAAGCAAGATAAAGTGGGAGATGCCTTATGCATTCAGAAGAAAAAAAGAATAAATGCAAGCCACATTTCAGTTTGTTATGCACTTAAATGTATGAGCTTTACTCCTGTCTCTCTGACAATCTTCATGTGTAGTACGGGTGGTGAAAGGGAGTCCTATAAAAGCTTCTTTGATACTGTAAAAGTGGATATTTTCACGCAAGTGATTTTTTGTGCTCGGCCGAGTATGATGAGTTTCGCGGGTTTCTAATTCCGCGTAATAAAGACATCAACCACTGCTAAGTATTGAAAAATATGGCATGCAAAAATATTTGCATGCTTTTCTTTTCATGCTAGCTTCTGGTGGCGCGAAATGCGTGAAAATTTCAACATGGCAAAATTTCCACTTTTACAGTACTTTGGCGTCTGTGAACCTAACTGGCAGACAATGTGGCGACAATATTGACATTCAGATGGTTTGTAACCACAAAAATGCATTTCCTGTATTTGGCAGATAGAGCTGACAAACATTGATTAATGATTCCTCGATTAAATAAACAAAATACATTGCACTACCAGGACGGATGGTGGAATGTGCCAGAAACAGCCACTTGCTCAATCAAGCATTATACCTACACCAATACTTGTGTATACCATTCAGACTCCGAACCAGGATGACATCAAGTTAGCACAGATGACGAAGTCTCCATAGAAACAAGGCTATGGACTTTAATATGTGAGTGTAAAAAGACATGACAATACAATGTTGGTACCTTCTGAAAAGCTGCGGTCACTCCACCAGTCGTGGGGGGAGTTTGTGTGTCAGAATTGTGGTGCGGTGTAGATTCTACTTGTGTGGACCCATCTTGATTGTTATCCTGCTTGTGATAGAAATGTTTAATATGATTGTGTTTCAAGATAAGAACGAGGAGAAAAAAAGAGAAAGGAATACGTGAGAAAAAAAGAGGTGCACAGGAGCTAATAATTCCAAGAGAGGATGCCAGGTCAGAATGATCTGCATATATATATATATATATATATATAGGAGAAAAGAAATTTTAGCAGGAGAGTGGAGAAAAATAGCGAAATACATGTCTCATGTACAGCCATATGTTTGTCCCTACACACCAAACAAGCTTGCATTCTCAGTAATTCTGTGTGATCGTTTCGCCGATATATTCACAATCAAGGTAATTATGAAAAATCTCGATACAGCACAACCAAGTTTTGACAGGAGACCCCTACGAGCAGGTGTAGAACTGCTTCCAGTACTAAAAGATGACTCAAACAGATATGAAACATTCATCTCATTCAAATTACAAAAGAGAAGCACTCTAATAAAGAACATTGAAAACAGTGATCTATTATGCAAGTGCAGTTTATGAGCAGGTGTAGAACTGCTTCCAGTATTAAAAGATGACTTGTACAGATATGAAACATTCATCTCATTCTGATTATAAAAGGGAAGTACTCTCATTAAGAACATTGAAATGATGATATATTATCAAATGTATTTGCTGCTATTACGCTGTTAGAATGCTGATGTATGCCGAGCCCAGTGTCTCTAGCGACAGAATGTTTGCAGGACTCCTTCTGTTAATAGTGATGTAAAAGAAGCTTATACCTCATAAATCACAGGGCTGCCAACTCTCACTCATTGAGAGTGAGACTCACTCATTTTGGTCCTTTCTCACTCTAAAACTTTATTTCATTTGCATGCATTTCTATTGATCTCACTCATTTTGACTCCTAAATTATAGCATTGGCCTATGGGAGTCTCACTCTCAAATAGTTTCCAGTGTTGACTGTTGGCAGCCCTGAAATTAACAGTTGAAATACGAGTGAAGTGTAGTGAGCAAAATACCACAAAAACCCCTGCCTGGTGTGTGAGTTGCAATGTGATAAGAATCTTATGCTCCAAATGATTATAAAATAAAAACCAAGCATGTAATCATGCAGCTAAATTCAACCCTTCATGATAATACACATGTTGATGTTTAAAGGGCTCCATTCACGATCTCCTTCATTCTAGTGAATGGGTGATGTATCTGAATACATATTGAATATGAAGTCATAGATCGATAACATAAATGAACTTCCATATATATGACAATCTAAAACACTACCAATGTGTAAATTGATGAAAGTTTCAAATAATAAATGAAAGACTAAATGAATCATTGAATAAATAGATTCAAACAGTGAACAGTATGACGATGAATGGAGATGATCTTAAAACTTTCATTTAATTGTCCCTCTACAGTTTGTACCAACACTTGGTTTGGAGAAAATTCCCCTTTAAAGCAGATTACAAGATATGAACTCACGATGCTGTATGTTCCGGTTAAAATATGCTTCATTACAGGTCAACACACACACAGTGTACATGTCACATTTCATCCATGAGTGCATAGAACCAAATACAGCCACATGTCCAACTGCCACAGTTCAATGACAGGCAGCAAAGGAAGACTGGGTATGTACTATACGGTATGTCCCCAAAAAATTACAAATCGGATTTTAGTATTGATAACACGCAATATGATTTAACCATCTAAATGCTACTTCAGGGTCTTGAAATATAACATCTTAGCTCTATTTTGTAGAAAACCCCATTCAATTTGGTTGAGCGGTCACAGAGAAATGTGGATTGTTGTAAAGCATGTCATGTGTCTGATTCTTCCAAGTTAAGCGCTTGGATGCTGATCTTGGAACTGCACATTCAAGTGTAAACAGAACTTGGAGGGATGGGACTCCTGACATGCTCTAAAAAATCCTCATTTCTCTTTGACCACTGAAGCAAATTGAATGGGGTTTTCTGTAAGATGAGGGGAATGAGTCCTAGTTTCACACCCTGAAATTGCATTTGGATTGATTCACTATTTCTAAAGCTATCATTGTGGAGGATACCGTTGTTGTTGTTTTTTTTTGACATACAAAATAGGGAAAAACCAGACTGAACACTGAAAGCTCATTGGCAGGCTTTGGTGCTTCTTGATTGGTCAACTTAATGTTTGGATCCCGTCTCTTTGTGACGAGTGGATACATAGCACAAAGACTCTTTGGTCCCCTTCCAGAAAAGGTGACTACAACATTCATCTGTCTCTATCTGGATGTTACTTTATCCCCCCAATATTTGCGGTCTTTTCTCCGTTTTCCACTCCTTTGTCAATAAAGTCATTAATGATATTGCCCATTGATACAAATTATGGATGGTCACCTCTAAATCCCCCATTATAGATCTCCCCATCATGATGTGTGCATGCTCTGAGTAATTCTTGCTGCCAAATTGCAGCTTGCTTTGTTGAAATTTTCAGCCCGCTGGAATTCCTGGCTTTGACAAGTCAAAATGGCCCAGGAGTCCCTTTTGTTTTCAGACGTATGTGCTGGATGCCATGTGAATGAAACTCATAAGAGTTTTCTACATCCCACTGAATTCAATATCCACTATCAAATTCTCTTGATAACAAGAAAGAAATGACTGAATGTGAAACCACATTGGGAGTGCAAACCCAATCAGTCAACTTCATGTAATTTTGGAATCCATCTCTTTGTGATGAGTGGATGCCAAGCATAAAGACTCATTATCACATTCTACAGAGGCTGACTAAATTCTTCTGTCTCTTTCCAGATGTCATCTCACCTCCCTTTCACAATATTTTGGGTCTTTTCCCTATTTTTAACTCCTCTGTCGAATTAGTGACATTATCTATTGAGTCAAATTACGGATGTTTACCTCTATTCAAATCTCCCGATACTTCCATCATCATGTGTGCGTGCTCTGATAATTCTTGCTGCCAAATTGCAGCTTGCTTTGCACATTTGCAGGATTCCCTTTTGTTTTCAGATTTACGGACTGGATGTCATGTGAATGAAACTTATGATACTTCATCCCACCAAGGAGGTGTAAGAGATGGAGTAACAGCAGTCCTATTCCCTTGATCACATGCTTAATGGGGCAAGGAAATCCAAATGCATGTTATTTGTGTTGATTTATGATACCCTCAACATCACAAATCATTGCTAAAGTACTGAAATGTTTAACAAAAGACGTTGGAAAGCACCTTCCCCTCGACTCAGCATAACTTGCATGTTTCTGTGATATAAATGTGATTATATTCCACATACTAAGAATCTTGCTATAGGATTGGTCAAGAGCTGATCATGTGATAAAGCGTAGTTTTGCCCATCACATCACCTGAGAAGAACTAGGTCACTTGATAGTACATAGTGCAACGCACTTTCCCTTCAGTGTCGCGCGGTGCGCGCAGCAAATTCATTGTTGTGTCATTTATAAAGACAGCTGTTTGTTTTGCTGATCTCTGGCAGTCCATACAGTCTTAATGCGAGATGAGTACGCGCGAAATAAAAGTGCATTGCACTGTGGACTATCATTTAACTAGGTCACTTGATAGTACACAGTGCAACGCACTTTCACTTCAGTGCCGCGCGGTGCGCGCAGCAAATTCATTGTTTTGTCATCTACGCGCACACATAGCCTAAGCCCTAAGGATACCTAAAGACAGCTATACGGTTTCAGATGTGGAATAAAATGGGAATTTCTAGGACCCTAGATAAGGAATATAAAGCAAATTATCAACTTTCAGTTTCAGGCAATGAGACAAACTATCACTTCCTCGGCGATCTGAATGTGTACGCTATCTTTCCTCAGCTGCGCTTCGGAAAGATAGCTACGTCCAGATCGCCTCGGATTTGTCCCACCTCCTTCACCAACGTTGATTATTTGCTTACTAACAAAAGACGTGGCAAGGGAACATGCAAGTTATGTCAAGTCGAGGGGAAGGTGTATTCCAATGTCTTTTGTTAAACATTTCAGTACTTTAACAATGATTGACAGATGAGGTCATCTGAGGAATATTGGTTTGGAAGGATTTTTTGTGGGCGTTCCAAAGCAATCTGAAGAAAAATAGAAGAAAAATCATAAAAAATATACGGAATGTTTCAAGATATTCGTTTCACCGCAAAAGTGATGTGTGAGGGTATCATAAATCAATACAAATCAACATGCATAATGCATTTCAGGGGCCCTTTAATGCCACCACTCAAAAATATTTGAAGTATGTGCTACACTGGAGCTGCCCCACAGATAGGAAGACCATTGATTCATAAGTCTTTGCATCATGACTTCAAATGTAGTTTAATATTCTCTAAGGAAGATATGTCTTTATGATGGTACATTTTTACTTTTCTCAATCCCTTCCTAGGTAACATGAGCAGTACATACAGGAATAGACACAGGGATGTACAAATAAAAATTGCACACACACACACACACACACACACAAAGATTAAATAAAATAAAAATTACTCGACTGTAAATGTCTGTACATGAATCTGACATATCAATTTACAAAGAAATATACTTGAAGATGATACCATTTTAGTTTCATTTGACAGAAATATTTGGAAAAGTAATGAAACTGTCTTTTTGGAGGGTAAAATTTTGAACACTTTAACAATATACAGTGTACATTTACACATTTGCACATATTTTGGGATGGAATTGACTTATGTTTCATATTCTTTCTCAGAAAGTGAAATTCTATTTCATTTAATTATAATAAATAAACACGCAAAATACAACAGACATAATGTTAGAGCAAAAAATAAATCTTCAGATTGCTCAGAAAGATGGCGGTAATGAACCCTGATCATCAAAGGCACAAGTGTGGCTGTAGAATTCTCTTGTGCATCAATACAAAAACTGACAGCTGCCTGAATAATTACACTCTGTCTTGAACCTCCTTGATCCCACTGAATTCACATAACGTCGGCCTCATGACAAAAGGGCACTAATGGTGTACAAAGTCTATGGTGTTAAGGCCCTTTTATTATTGGCATGAGGCCGACGACCTATCTCCAGAGCACTTGCGTGAATAATTCAATTAAAAAAAAAAACACATTGGGAGAACAAACCCGTCAGTCAACTTCATTGAAGCATCCGAGTGGATGCAAAACACAAAGACTCTTTAGGCGTTTTCACATCAGCCCGATAAAAATCCAAGCTCGAGATATTTTTCGCGATGGCGAATTAGCGCGCTATTTCATTTCTTATTCACATCAGCCTGAAGAGAATTAGCCCGAATTTTTTTGAGCTAATTCAACAGCTGAGTACGTGCAAACAGCATCAGTAATGTGTGTGCCCTCTCAAAATTCCTCATGATTTGTGTGCAGTTTGCCTCGATCGATCGAGTCACACACGCTAGGCATGATGGGATGCATTGCGCTAATTTCTCGAGTCGTTTTCACATTATCAAATAGCGCGCTACTAACCCGCTATTTCAGAAATTTCCTGAGTTGGACTCGAGAAATTTTCTCGATCAGAGTGATAAAATTAGCGCGCTAATATGTGTTCACATTATCAAATAGCGCGCCATTTCGCTATCGGGATAATTTCTCAAGGCAGAAAATAGCGCCCTATTTCAAAACATCGGGTTGATGTGAAAACGCCTTTTATACAACGTCCAAGTAGATCCTTGTAATTTGATTGGAGGATTGTTGGTCACGTGATATTCAATAAGTACTCCATTCAGCGTGCCGTGCAATTTTGGTTCTATTTTTGCGTGCAACTTGGTTCGATTTTTTCGTTCTATTCCACGGTTCGAGAAATTGTACGGTACTGCGTGTACTACTGTGTGTTGCATATTGAGGATCGCATGCAGCTAGCGCAGTGTACGTGTGCGGTACATGCATGCGCGTACGTAGGCCTTCGTAGTGGTAGTGTACGTGTATGAGCGCTAAGCTGTGACCTGTATCTAAACGCCCTGATTGCACAAGCCAGAAAGAGAATATCAGTGGATCCACATGTAAGTATGGCTATATTTTTCATACATATATAGACTTCTAGGCCTACTTTGACCAAAAAGATCTACTTGGACGTTGTATAAATCAAATAGTGTATGGTCTTTACTCGTACAATGGAACGAGATTTCGCACTCGGTGAAAGATGAGGTGCTCTATTCAACTCGGCTTCGCCTCGTTGAATAGAGCGCCTCTATCTTTCACCTCGTGCGAAATCTCGTACCACTGCACTCGTGACCATTCACTATTTGTATATTATCACCATCCGCAGAGGTTGACTATTAAAATTCTTGTCTCTTTCCATATGTTACTTCACCTTCCACAATATTTCCGATCTCTTCCCTATTCTCAACTCCTCTGTCAATAAAGTCATTTGTGATGCAATGTCTATTGAGTCAAATTACGGAATCCGTCCTTTACCTCTACATCTCCCGATACTGCCATCATGATGCGTGCATGCTCCGATAATTCTTGCTGCCAAATTGCAGCTGGCTTTGTAAATTTGCAGCAAGCGGGAATTCTTGAGTATGACAAGTCAAAATGGCTCAGGATTCCTTTTGTTTTCAGATTTACGTGCTGGATGCCATGTGAACAAAACTTGCAAGACCACATCTTACTGAACTTATACCCAATCTCCAGTGCACTCTGAGGACTCAATTAGCATGTCATTAAGGGACAAGTCCACCTTCATAGACATGAGGGTTGAGTGAAGGCAACAATATTACTAGAACACATCAGTGAGAGTTTGGGGGAAATCAGACAATCCGTTCAAAAGTTATGAATTTTTAAAATATCTGTGCAGTCAGTGCTGGATGAGAAGACTACCACAGTGTATGATGTCACATGCATACAACGACCTAAGGGAAATAAAAAGAGAATTTCACAAACCTTTACTTTTTGAATAAAGTGCACATTTCCTCGACTTGTTACTGACGTACATTGTATGTTAAGGGTTATATTATTCCCCTTGCCTTCTGAAAGAGAGAAGTCAAGTTTTCTTTTGTTACGCGAGAAATGTAAAAATATGTTGAATTTTCTTCATATTTTCTTTATGTCGTTGTGTACACATGTGACGTCAAAAACTATAGTAGTCTTCTCATCCAGTCGTGACAAAGAAGAAACTTCAAAAATTCATAACTTTTGAACGGATTGTCCGATTTTCCTCAAACTTTCATTGATGTGTTCTACTATTAAATATTGCTGCATTCAAAAAACCCACACGTCTATGAAGGTGAACTTGTCCTTTCTATCGCACCAAGTTCCCTGTGCATTTAGCTGTCACTCCAGTCAATCAGGTATTACACCTAGATGATGATTCAACGTGTAATATGCCCCATGTGCGTGCTCCTCCCCACCCCTGTTATTACAACCCTCATTTATCAAAAGTTTGTGAAGTTCTCATCCTCTTCAAGCAGTGAACATAAATTCATTAAATTCCTACAAGTTCAGTCTATATCCAACTTTTTTTTTCTGGGTTCTGCAGGATCCAAGACACCCAAGGCTTTAAGTGCTCCTTTCTGCACCCGTGATGGATGAGAAAAATGCAGCCATGCTTAATACAGGGGCACTAAATGACAACCATTGGTTTCACTAAGTTTTCAATTAATTTCGTCACTAACTGAACTCTCAGAATATTATTTACAAGTCCTCTCAGAGGTAAACTGAGCAAGTTAATATACACACTAAGCATGCCAAACTTTCCCATCAAAATGCTCCTACTTAATTAAGCTCTCATAACCTCTCATGTAATGTGCGAAGTTGTGCTATAACTTTGCTCAAACCCATTTCATCAAAGTCCATCCAATCACATCATATATCGATGCCGTCGTATAAATGGCATACTTTTACTTTCTCCTCTTCACCCCCTCGATATGGAAACTTTGTGCCGTAAATTCGTCATCTCATATTCCAGGAAGATTTAAAAGTCATGGCCTATACTTTCTAAGCAAATGGCATGAGACATTGGCCTGTATTCACAAAGGTGGTTTGAATAAAAACCGAGGTTTAAATTTAGTCCATGCACTGCCACTGCAATACATTGTAAGCGTGAAATAGGCATACCTTTCAGTCATGATTACCGGTATGTGCAGAGATCTGGTTCCATTTGTATGTGCTTTCAGATTTTTGAATTCGCTCTCCACAGCCGGCTTCTCTAGCTTCAATGGAGTATATTTTGCAATAAAAATGACAAGGCAACTCTTTGTTAAGTTGATACATGTGTGTGTGTGTGTGTGTGTGTGTGTGTGTGTTAGGGTGAAGGTTAACCTGTGCATTAATCTTTATCTTTCCACTAAACAACTTTAGATAACCTTCTAGGACAACAGGAAACGTATTGTCACGTTTGATGTAGAGAAAGAGTCAGATGACATGTGTCTAATGAGGCATCATGGCTTATCGTGTAACAAAACTTCTCCTTTGAATCACAAAATTTGCTGATTAACAGGAATGATGGGCTTCTGACTACATTTAGACCAAATTTTAAAAATTATTGAAATGTTCATGCGAGCCAGTGCACATGTGTGATGATGGTAGTGTGTGCATTCCTGTATTTTGTAAGTGCAAAAAGTCTTATTAATTATTGTGTAGAAGATGAATTAAAGGGTATTGCCTCGGCAGGGTCTGGCAAGGAGTTTTTTAATGCTGTATGACACAGACAAGGTGTACATGGTACACCACTCATAGACACATTTTATGCCTTTCTTCATTTAAACAATTCCTACCAGCTCCATAAAAGAATACTTACTCTCTTTTATTTCTCTTTGTATATTTTGATCGGTTTTCATCCTGTGATATGGATTCTTTTTCAATGTGTCCCCTTGAAAATACCACACAGCTTTTTGGGGCTAATTTCGCCCCAGTGAGCTGCGCTGCACCTACGACACCAACTGTTTGGCATTAGTGAAACAGAGTCTGCTGACCACATACAGTGGTTGAACAGGGTTGTATTTGTTTACTAATGGTGCATTTCATTGAGGGGCGGAACCTTGTACACAATGGCAAACAGAAAGAAAGATTTTCAATCTTATGCAATGTTCTATTGGTAACCAAAGTAAGGACTTCAAAGTACCATTCTGTAGGATTTAAATGTGGGTGTATTTCTCTCTGAGAGTAACTATCTGTGCTGATGTATTTTGAAACATTTGGGGTGAGTCAATTTTGTTGGAGGTACATATACCTGCACTAACACATGAACAGAGCTAAATATGACAACATATTAGTGCTAACAAAATGAACACACAAAATGAAGTAAAAAAAAGAGGCAAAGTCAGCATGAAAAAGTCTTGCGTGCACTGTGTACATGTAAGTTAAGTCAGTCATTGTAAAGCATTAACAAATGAAGTGAAAGAATGACTTATGTGCATGCTTTTCTTTTATAACTAAACAGATTTGTAATTTTCTGTGTCTCTCTTCTATGATCTCCTTTCTCAACCACTTAGAAGCTTTTGCAATTTGCGGTACAGAAAATATCATTATTTGTACACTTTGTGATGAATCTGGTAAAGAAAACTGTAAGGTAATTCAACAGAATGTACTTCTCTTTTTGTAATAGAAAGTACAAAATTCCTTGTCTTGTTAATGACATTATATGATTAGGGTTTAATAGATTCAGAAAAAATAAAAACATCTGGAATTCTCTTTACATTCTTTATATTGCTTCATTACTGTAAAATCACAAACTGTCACAGCCTTGCTACCATATAATGATGACCCATAACCAAATCTTTAGAATTCAGTACATTTGAGTGGGTTGTCTAATTATCCTCCGTCACTGTGTTCAATTATTAATCTTGTATTCACTGAATCGAGATATATTTCAGGAAAAAATTCCCTTTCTCAATATTAGACCATATCAACATGAATAAAGATACAGTGATGGAGGGATAATTGCAACATAAATTACACTTGTATACAGGAAATCTTTGAACTTGTGCAAATTTTGTTCCAATGAATAATTTATCTGCTTAACCTTTTTGAGAGATGTGCTCAAAGAATTATCAAGTGTTTGAATGGCTTTTTAAAAACACAGATGAGTGAAAATCATGTCAAAGTTCAGGATGGGGGGGGGGGGGGGGGGGTTAAGTGGTGGATTCTGTGGAATCAATAGGATCGTAATGCTATGGATCCTCAGCCGAGAACCAGTAGGGCGCTATCACATTCAAAGATTTGAGCATAAATATAAGCAAAACAATCAATTTTCATAAAAAAATAGAAGGCTGATTTAATCAAAAGTGGGTAGATAAAGTAAGCAGTGATCCAAATATAGGGTAAAATAGGGCCCTAGTGGTTTGATTTCTAACATTTTACTGAAAATTAAATTAATTTAAAATATGACACCATAACGTAGAGAAGATCGAGCTCGTCAACAAGATACCAACTTAAACTCAATACCCCCCAAAACTGCGATAAAGCCCTTCTGTTGGTTCTCAGCCAACAATATGCTATATAGCAGAAACTGTCCTTCTTCTTTGATGTGAAACACATTTTTATGTCAATGGTTTACATGCCCATTTCAAGCCAATCCTGATTTTACTTCCCTCCCCCCATGGGAGATTTGAATGACTTCCCTGGGCCATCTTGCAAAAGAGCTACTAAGATAATGGGTAGACCTGGTTGTGAAACAGTGTCACAAATATGCATTTATAAAGCCCATCTGTAGACATTGTTTTTAGTTTGGAGATTAGCGTCACCATGGTAACTTACCTCTCTTTTTTTGTCCTTCCGCCTGTACTTTATGATGCCATTGGCTGCTGCCATAGCCTCTATGACAAAGGTAGCTGTTATGTAGCTGAATATGAGCAGGAAAGGGAAAGACAATGTCAAGGGTAATGATCAAAGACGCTTAACTGAAAAGACAGGAAAGTGCGCGCTAATCTGTACAAAACAAATGGACAGCGCGCGATCCTCAAGCATATTTCGCACATCGTCTGAGACGCGCTGTCTCTGAAGTTGTTGTTGTCGTTTATCAAGTTTCCTTGATTGTTTTTAGATCATGTTGTTGCCAAATTTTTACCTCCATGAAATAATCCTTGTTACTTTAAAATCTCGTTCTTAAAAATAATCCCCTTAATCGAAAAAAAAAGCTACGACTACAATTTTTTAATCTTCTTAAGATAATAAAAAAACCACTACCTTTGGAAATGAATGATGTTTCTAGGGGTACTGAGTTTGTATTTAGCTCTCTTTTGTATCGTCATGTAGGGTAGCCATTTTGTTTTGTTTCCATTTTTATCACGCACCTTCCTATCTTGTTATTTGTTAACTCTACTATCTTTGGTAATGATTACTTAGTCAATCGTGTGACTTACTTAAGTACTGCCCGTTATGCCGATCAGCATGTAGGGCAGCAACGAAGGTTCTCCACCTCTGCCTGTCCTGGGCCATCCTTGTCATCGTTCCCCTATTTTGGGTTTTTCACTACTGCCATTCATACATGCCTCTTTTGATGGCTTTGGAAGCCCCTCACACCCAGATGTGTTGTTATCCTCCGTTGCTGTTTCCGTAACAAATGTTTTTTTTTTTTTTAATGGAACAGGGTTGTTAGCCCTGTGTCCAACCCCCAACCTGGAGGACCCAGGAACGCTCTTTGTCTGGTCTCTCCCCTTTGACCTGTCTGGCTTGTGTGGCCCTACCAGGAGTTAGAAACTCCTGCCAGCATAGCTCTCCGGATCACAGAGACACACAAGCCCCCAGACCACCAACTGTGTGAACTAAATAAAAAATATCCCACCACTTCATATGCTTGTGAACTCTACCTCCAAACAGGCTGGCTTATAATCCCTGTTTCAAGCTTACTTCTCATAGGCTGATTGTCACGATACAAAAGCTTGATTGAGGGTTGCCTTTGAACAAAAGAACTCATGTATTAAAAACAAGACTGCAAAGACTGATATAATATCTTGTAAAGTAAAGAACAAGTGAAGTGAATTACTTGTGACAAAGGCACCAGTGTAGCATCATTATTTTAAAGACGTAAAAAGTAAACCATCCTATGCAAATAACAAAATGTAGTGGAGCAACTTTAAGAATGAAAACATTATTTTGGTTTATTTTGATACAAAGAGGAGCGCGTTTCACATGCACCAAATAGCTGACTGGGACCACTCCACCTCTCAGATGAGCCACAAGCACTGTATTCTAGTATGGCTTTCTGTTTACACTGAGATAGAGTTCATTGATCTTAACCACTGACTGTGATGCTTGATCTTTAGGTCTCTTTGAGGAACCTTGGGAATATCTACAATTGCATTTCTAAACATCACAAAAGAAGATATCATCAATACTCATCACTAGGCTTCCGATCAAAATACCCACAACAACAAAAAAGTAACCCCTGCTCTTATGAAAATGACACAACGTTTTAATGAAAAGGTTATGAGAAATATAATCTGACAGGGCTGTTAGCTGTTCCTACACTTATAGACTATTTTCTGTGAGAAAATGAAAAAAATCTGTTCCGTCATGCGTACATGAGTGAGCATAAAAGACAAAATGGTCACTTTTTGAAAGTAACAGCATCACAGTCACTTTTGGGGGTCTGTGAATATTTTATTTCTTGTTGATGTTTCAGTCCTGTCGTTGTGTTCTCAACCATTATTTGACCCTATCAATCAAATCCACCATGTTATCAAGAAATAATATCATAGTTCATACATGACAGTACTTGCACATTTAGCAGTAACATTCTGCCAAGGAAATGTCTAGTTGTAACAAACCTGACAAGGGCAAGTATTGTAATGATGATCACGCTGAGGAGCCAGCCTGCAGCGCCAAAGGCCTTTGGCATCGCCAGTGCCCCCGTGCCGACAATCAGATTGAAGATGAAGATCAAGCCGACCTGCAGGATAGAAGTCAAATTCAGAGTACTAGAGATGGGATATGAGTTATCAAGTACAGGTAAGAGAGAATTCTCTTTGAAGTCAGAACTGTTCATTTGATATAAAAATAATAATTCCAAAACTTTGCATTTTTAACCCATCAATACTGCACTCATAGATGAGAAACAAGTTCTACAACCACGTCTGTTGCAATAATCAAACGTGTATCTAGATACTATTAAGATTTGGAAAAAATTAGTTTACTACTGTAATTTTCTTCTTGTGAGATATAATGTAATACATGTATCAAGTACATGCACATCAGCACATGACATGCCATGACAGGTTTATTAATTTCAGTACTCTTTATACTGTACGAGCTGAAATTTTCGTGTACAGATATTTTTGCGAATTGCTACATGGAGGACATTTTCGCGTGTTGTTCATTTTGCGGTTGCAAGGGTCTAACTGAACTTAGCTATTCGCGTGTTGTTATTTTCGCGTGTGGTTATTTTCGTGGTTCAAAGGCGATTCGCGAAATTCACAAAAATAAAACCACCGCGAAAATTTCAGCTCGTACAGTATGTACTTAAAGGACAAGTTCACTTTCATATAATGTGGATTAAGTGAATGCAGCAATATTAGTAGAAAACATCAGTGAAAATTTGAGGAAAACCAGACAATCCGTTCAAAAGTTATGTTTCTAAAGTTCTGCAGTCACTGCTGGGTGAGAAGACTACAGCTTATGATGTCATATGCGTAGAATGATATTAGGAAAATATAAAGAGAATTCACAAATTTTATTTTTTTTGAAGAAAAGTACACATTCCCTTGACTTGTCACCAACATATGTTAAGGGTATCAAACATTATTCCACTTGCCTTCTGAAAGAGGTACAAAATTTAAGTCAAGTGCTCTTTTATTGTGCGAGAAAAGTGAAAATATGTTGAAGTTTCCTTATATTTTCTTTATATCATTCTACATGTATGACATCACAAGTTGTAGTAGTCTTCTCATCCCACAATGATGGCACTGAAACTTCAAAAATTCATAACTTTTGAATGGATTGTCCAATTTTCCTCAAAATTTCACAGATGTGTTCTGTTGATATTGCTGCATTCTCACAATTAACATGTATATGAAGGTGAACTTGTCTTTTAAAGTGTATCTTTGCCCAAAAAATTATTTTTGATATGTGAAAGAGACACATTTCAGTAGTCCATTGCACCAACTTTCAGAAAAAAATGGGTCATCAATTAGTGTCGTGAAATAATGCATCTGAAAGTTTCTAAACACGATGGGTCTGGGATGCAAGACTACAGCAAATCCTATTGTTTGCAGTGGGTTACGGAACCACAGCATGTATCGTAATGGAGAGCTCTGATCATGTTGGAAGTGGTGCGCCCTCAGTGGCGGGGCGCGGCTCACGATATTGCTTGGCATATGTACACACTGAAGAATCACGATTATACAGCTGCACACTACTAGTATATTCAATGATACTCGGTATTATGATGATATGTAATTTTTTTTTTTTGTCTTTGTCGATTTTTATAGAATATTATATGCTCAAACCATATATATATTTCTTAAATTGCATTCAATGATAATTCTTGCCCATTTTTTTGTCCCACCCTTTTTATGGTTGTTTTTGGTATGTCATGGTTCCTTCCTTCTGGATGTGCTCTTTTTTTTTTCTTCTTCTTCTTGTCCCTATTTATTGCAAATCCAGTTCTTTTTTATGCGACGCATGATTTATGTAACAGTGTATAACGACATACAGTTTTAATATTGTATATTTGCTCAGGGGATCAGCCTCGAAAGGCCAATGGCCTACTGCTGATTTCCTCCACCATTTATTTTAATTGTTATGTCAATCTGGAACACACACTTTTTAACTTTTAACTGTGATTATGTATTTATCCAAAATAATTTTTGGTTTGTATATGTATGTGTTAGAACTGATTGATTGTGTATTTATATGTTTTTACCTGAACTGTGGAAATAAACTGAAACTGAAACTGAAACTGAAACAGCAGCTCCTGAATCTCCCAGACACAGTGTGTTTGGAAACTTTGAGATGCATTATTTCACTAATTAATGACCCATTTTCTCTCAAACTTTCAAAGATGGTGCAATGGATTACTGAAATGTGTCTCTTTCATTATATCCAAAATAATTTTTTGGCCAAAGATACACTTTAAAGACAGTTTTAAAGCATTCAGTATTCTTTGCCTAGAAATGTCTACTTGCAGACTCTACTATCTCATGTGGCAAGTTATTCCACTGGGAAATATGCCTGAGAAAAAAAGGAGTTTGCCATATTGATCGGTAGAGGAGATGGGTTTCAAGTTTGTAATGATCGTTCTGCTGGATGCTGCCAAGTCTGCCTGCTGTTTGTATGCTTGTCTTTCTTCAAAGCATACCAGTCTACTCTTACATATATGAACAAATTCAGAATGTTTACAGTATTTAACACTACAGTGCATTGTCAGCTAGTTTGACATGCAGAAGCTGGTCACATATGGAGGCCGAGTCGAGCTGAAGTCTGACATCACGTTGGTGACACTGCCACTGGACTTCTGCTTGAAGCTGTGCTGTAAAGTAACTTGGAAAGTGTTTTAAATTACATGGTAATACCTTCACAGTGAATATTCTACCCCAAAGTAGGAATATGAAGTATGTAAAGTGACTCACCCATGGCGAGAAAGATGTCCCTGCCTCTGTTAATGGCTCAGCCATGATTGATATCAAGCAGGGGATGTGCCTCTGGCCTCTATCACGAACGCCTGTGCTAGTCAGTGTGTTCCCGAGGTCTACGTAGTCCCACCTATTGGCTAGAGAGTTCTTTCTGCCGTTTCACTGAAACGACCTTTGTTTTGCTTTGGTCAGTGTACTCAGTCGTTGCCTAATTGTCAGGATGAAATACTGAGAATTATTGCTCATCCCATCTCGTGACCTAAGATTTCGTCCTCCCTATCTTTCACCACAATAGCACAAAGCACACACCAATGACGACGAAAAAACAAGGAAATGCCCTGTGTGAGCCGACACAAAACAGATGGGTCAGCTGCCTGTCGAGCTAACAGCTAGTTAGCTGTCAGGTGCGATGACGTCGCCAAAAGGTTCACGGCACTTTAAAAAACAGTCAGGTGATTCTACGCCAGCAACGTTGACGGCGACTCACGACCAAACTGATGATTTGCTGTTGTTGACGATGGCAGACACTGATGACCCTAAAGACATAACGCGTAAGTTTACGTTTTGTGTCTTTCAGGGGCATAATAATAATTTTTTCTTTCCCTGTTTCGACTTCACAAAGGACCTGCCAATCAGTAGGGCCTAAATGATTCCAATTCCGAATTATTCAAATTATATTTTCTGACCCTTCTCATTCACCTTGGGGCATGCATAACAAATACCCACGTCATGCTTCTCTGAAGCTCATTGGAGTAGTTCGTTCCATCCTAAAATTAAAAAAAGAAGTATTTTTATGTCAAACACTCTTAATCTAGCAATGGTGTATGTTTGATGAAATGATAGGCCTATCATATTTGCTTTTGGTAAATCATGCCAATGGGGTGTGCTTTATTAAAAAAAAGACGACAAAGAACACAAAAAAGAAAACTATGATAAGAGTTTATTTCAGTTATTCAATTGTAAAAATTTGAAATGATGAAGCTGTTCGTATATGTACAGGGTCTGGTTTCCTACATGCAGACCCATTGTTCTTGAAATTAAAATGTTTAAAAGTAGATGATATACATTTCCTACAGACTGCCCTCTTCATGTTTCGTTCTAAGCAAGACCTATTACCTGTCTCTTTTTCGACAATGTTTCAACTTAACAGTGCAGTTCACTCGTATCCCACGAGACAAGCATCAGATATACATTTAGTGAACCCTGGTACTGCACTAGCCTATAAATCAATCAGACATAGCTGTCCTGAAGTCTGGAATGCGCTACCTCAGCATGTTCGTAATTTACAAAAAAATAGTTACTTTCAAAAGGTCGATCAAACATATTCTATATCAGCTTCACGCTGGACTCCTGGGTACTCTTAACTATTAATCTTGCTGTGAACATAACTACTATTATATTTCCCCTGAAATCAACATTTGAATGGGATTTATGAGAAATTTAATCAGTATAAGTTGCTTATAATGACTTGACACTTTAAACTTTTTTTTTTGTTCTCTCTTGTCAATGTCCGACAGGACAAATAGGCACCACACATGCATTTCTTCTTCCCCCCCTCATGTTCCTCTCTTTGTAAATACCCCCAACTCATCATTTAAACTATTTGCAAGCATATAGATTGTGTGCACGTGGGTTGCAACGATTTTCAAGCTTTAAGCTTAAGTTGCAATTCCTTTGCGTGTTCGTTACCTTGAATAATGTAGCTCTCTTAGAGTTGTATACTATTTCTGTAACTGCTTCTTATCAATGTATACTTATCGTATATATTCTGTCTTGGCTATATGAGATGTACTTGCATACATTTTGTAAGCACTCCTATTTTGTGAACACGCATGGAATCTTGAATTAATAAATAAAATAAAAACATTCGTATCATCATTTAGTTAACATTTAGTTACTCCAGAACACATTATAGTGCGTACATCCAAAATTGTATTGCTTCAGAAGGACATTCAGTTTAGTTGACAATCAACAAATAATATAAAAAAGGGGAAAAAAAAAACATAATCAAGAAGCTAGTCCAACGGAAAAACTTGATCAATTCAATTCAATTCAAATTAATTGAAATCAAACTTTATTTCCAAATTATCACAGATTTTTTCAGATTCAGCAATTACAACGAATCAATAAAATCATAAGGAGCAAAAACAAAACCAAGCAAAACAAATCAAAACGAAACGAAATGAAACGAAACAAAACAAGATAAAACAAAACAAAAAAGGGTGTGACAAAGCTGTAGTACAAACTCTCATGCTCCCGTGGACAGCTTTGTTCGTTAATTGTTTCATCCAAAATATCTAGTTCAATCATCATTGTGCAAAGTATAAGTGTCTCCCAGCAAAAATAGCTGGGTCTATCTTTTACCCTACACACAGAGAAATTACGGTTCTATTTTATACCCTAAAGGGTTCATATCGTTGTAACAATAGCGGCTCCATATAGGGATCTATTCTTCAGCCCAAAAGGGGTGCTTATTTAGTACCTATCCAACACCATAAAGATGGTGCATATTTGCACCCCTCCATATGAGAGTTGGTTGTAAGAGAACGGAAGAGGGGGACTCCTTGGTCTCCTCCTCTTCCGGAATGTCTTTCCATTTACATCACACTAACAGGGGCTACCGATTTCGTCTTCCTATTTTATGACATTTCTCTAATGTTTCCTCACCAACTTTTATGCCACATTTATAAGGGTTAAACGAGAGGTTCAGGTAGAGGATCATTAAAAAATCATCGAATCCTGCATGCCTACCTAACTACAAATGTCAGTTCCATACAACTACACTTTCAATAAAGATACATTCAATGTGACACCATTTTGGTCGATGAGATAAAAATCTAAAAGTTGTGTATAAAACAGTATAGATTAATGCATGGAATGGAGGGTAAAGATAGAGCTTATAATATTATACAAGTTCAATGAAAGATGCCCTCCAAACATAAAAAAACCTTAAATTGTATCATACACTGTCTTCATCGCCAGCAAACATCACCTATCAAATACTATGTAATTTAAAGTTACAAAAATACTCGGATTCTGGAAAATTCAATTCAGTTCAATGCAAATCAAACTTTATTTTCACTTCTTTCAACAGACTGCACACACTCGCGCAAAAAAAAAACACGAAAATTTGACATGCACTTCAGGGAATGATACGCACAGGTAGGCCCTATATAGGAAAGAATAACATGTTCATGTCTATTGTCATGACAGTATGAGTATAAATTATACAAGCATATTCATTCATTCTATGAAAAAATGGAGGTACTAACTAAAAAGACTGTACTTGTATGTGGGTACCTCACTTAAGGGAAGAGGAAAAAGGAGTTGAAGAGCTTAAAAAAAAAGAGTGAAAGTGGAAAAACTCATTTGGCTGTCTAGGTGGATATCTATAATGTCAGGTTACGAGGAAACATGGGGTTGAATATAAACAGGAGCCAGTTATTACAGTATAGTGGTTTCCCCGGTCAATTTCGCACTTTTGTCAGTCCATTTGACAGAAGGTTCATTCAATTTAGCAAACCCCTCGTTATCGCACAGTTTGTCTTTCAAAATTGCAACTTGTGCCTTCAATTTAGCGTTTCGATCAATGAAATTTGCACATGTGGCTTTCGAATTCGCAAAAAGGGTTTTCAAATTGGCTGGTATTCTACGTTCATTCAAATTCGCCATCGCTCGCCGAAAAGCGTATTTGAGTCATTCGATTTCGCGAATGAACAGTCAAATTCAAAGCATTTTCATTCAAATTAACGTCATGTTAGTTCTTTCTTGAAAAGGTGAGAAAATTTAAATTTGTGCATTTCTATGTGACTTTTTATTTCATCAACACACTGTTAAGCAGTTATAACTCGAGTTTGTTGTTCTGTGAAGCTATTTTCTTTAAGACATGTAGGCCTACATGTACTACTACAGATTAACTTCAGCTCTTACAGTCATGACAGCACATGTTAGATACAGTGGTATATCTCAAGTAGACAGGCAAAGAATTCTAGGAACATTTGATGATCATAACCTTGACTTACTGAAACTGGCCGACACACTTGGAATAAAGCATTCAACGGCCAGATAAGTTATGGCCACATGCATCTTTCAGCGCCTGACAACTACTTCAAGTGCTTATGTAGCAAACACAGCAGCCAGTGTCTTTGGACTTCTTGGAGCCCCAACAGAGATATTCTCCGACAATGGTCCACAGTTTGTAGGAGCCGCCTTCCAGCAGATGTGCAGAGAATGGGGTATCCAACACAACACGTTTTCGCCAAGGTATCCACAACCGAATGGATTGGTGGAAAGAACTGTACGCACTGTCAAGAGCATCATCAAGAAGACTATAAACAGCAACCAAACAGAGCACTGCTGCTGCTCTGCTAAGCTATCGGTGTACACCAATCGATAGCACACTTCCTTCGCCTGCGGAGTTGATGTTCGGTCGTAAGGTCAGAAGTTCGCTTCCCGCCAACCTACATTCTAACACCATAAACCTACAAAGGTCAGAAGAACCAGGAGCGTTTAGAGCAGTGCAGGAGTCGTATGAAGGAGGACTTCTGCTCGTCTGGACGCAGGACGCAAGATCTGCACCCCTTTCGGATTGGACAGAAGGTCAGAGTACTGGATCAAGGGTCCCACATCTGGATCCCTGCCGAGGTGACAGACGTATGCGATGCCAGATCATACGTAGTCACTACTTACAATGGCAACAAGCTCAGGAGGAACAGAGTGCACTTGAGAGACATACCGCAGATGCCTCTGCTTACCTCACTTGACGACCCTGAACAAAGTCAAGGTGCTGCCTCTCAAAAAGAAGGTAGGAGAGGAGGTCCCACCCCGCCAGCCTCATAGCCCTATAATGGTTCCTACATCACCCGTTCTGGGCGCATCAGTAAAAAACCTGTACGTTATCAATATTATAGCAGGCACTAGCTGTGAATGAAACAATAACACTTTCATTTTGAACAATTTACAAGAGTTGTATAGTTTCAAAATTTAATTCCACAAGTTTGTTTGATTTGAATTCTAGATGCGCAAGGATTTTATGAATTCATTTACTATTATGTACCGTCAATTAATATACAAACCTGAATGAAGCATAGCACTGTATGCGACATAACATGAAGCTATAATCTCCTATATCACATTACAATGTATACACCAGTATGTATATATAGTTGTTATTTTTTTTTTCTAAGACAAGGGAGATGTTGTGGTATTGGCCCAAAGGGCACGAACTTTATTCAACGCGCATGTATACCAATTGTCATCACTGTGTGATTTGACTTGATTCGACACACTGGTTCCGGCGGTCAAAGAATAAAGACTTCAACTTTTGTGTTCCCACGTTATTATCACAAAATATGTGTACTGTGGTTTATTCAATATTGTCCAGTGTCAAGTTATCGTCAAACCACGTAGTACAACACGGACTGGGAGCAAGGGCGTAAATCCGTACTGAGGAGTGGGTGGGGGGGGGGGGGGGGGGGGGATGATCGGCGATAGTCACCATCACCACGATTGCGAGCCCATAACCGGACGGGTACAGCCAGTGGCGTACCGTGGGCAAGACATTGGGGGGGGGGGGGGGCACCTCGTGGAAAAGTAATTTTTAAGGGTGTGTGTATGCTCGTGCGTGAGTGTGTATGTGTGTGCCCGTATGTGCGTGTGCTGTCAGTCTGCGAACTTATGGGGACTGCAATACATAACGGAATGTGATACATTCCACAGTGCAGTCATTGGGTCATTGAGCAACATTGTAAGTTTTACTTATATGGATTATGGAATGACGGTGTGAAACGACAAATTACTGGCAACAAAATCAGGGGAATTGCATAACAATTAAATGCGAGCGCGCGCTTTGTTTTACTTTGTTTTTGGATGTTTCTGTTATTCCAAACCCGATTTTCATTAAATAAACTTTGAATTCCTCTTAAAATGGTATGCTCTGTATTATATCATAGGTGTCATAAGTGTCTGTACTATGTTATAAGTGTTTTACATTTAGCGTTAAAATGTATGACATTCAATAGGGTTGGCTTGTATTACATTTAGGATGGTTATTACATTTCGCTTTAAATTGTATTACGTTTAGGGTTGTTATTACATTTAGCGTTAAGATGTATTACATTTAGGGTTAAAAAAAGTATTACACTTAGGGTTAAAAAAGTATTACATTTAAGGTCGATATCACATTTAGGGTTGTCTCCGGTTATTACATTTAGGGTTTAAATGTATTACATTTAGGGTTGTTTCAGGCTATTACATTTAGCGTGAAAATGAATTACATTGAGCGCTGTTATTATATTTAGGGTTGACATGTATCACATTTAGGGTCATTATTACATTTAGGGTTAAGATTTATTACATTTAGGGTCGATATCACATTTACGATTAAAAAGTATTACATTTAAAGATCGATATTATATCTAGAGTTGTTTTTTTTTCTTTCATTGATTAGGGTTGACACTGTACGTATTACATTTAGGGTTGTCTCCGGTTATTATATTCAGCGTAAATATGTATTACATTTACGGTTGTTATCACATTTAGCGTTAAGATACATTAAGGGTTAAAAGTACGGGTTGTTATTACATTTAGGGTTAAAATATATTACATTTAGGGTTGTTTCAGATTATTACATTTAGCGTGAAAATGAATGAGCGTTGTTATTGCATTTATGATTAAGGTGTTTTACATTTAGCGTTAAAATGTATTACATTTAGGGTCGTTATTACATTTAGGGTTAAGATTTATTACATTTAGGTTCGATATACATTTACGGTTAAAAAGTATTACATTTAGGGTCGATATCATATTTAGGGTTGACATGTATTATAAGTACATTCAGATTTAGGGTTGTTATGACATTTAGGGTTGTCTCCGGTTATTACATTTAGGCTTAAAATGTATTACATTTAGGGTTGACTCGATTATTACATTTAGCATTAAGATGTATTACATTTAGGGATGTCATTGCATTTAGGGTTAAGGTGTATTACATTCAGGGTTGATATTACATTTAGGGGTGATATAAATGTGTCCCATTTTATATATATATTATATATGTGAGAGAGAGAGAGAGAGAGAGAAAGAAAGAGAGAAAGAGATAAAGGGAGAGGGAAAAGGGAGAGAGAGAGAGAGAGAGATTTCAGAAAATGTATTCGCTATCAATGCATTATTTTATTTTTATTTTTTTGCTAAACGGCCGAACAACTTTTTAAAAGCATGTACGCGTTATATATGCATTGGTTTACCTCATATAATATATCTGATAAATTGTTGTCAAAGTGTGAGCATTGGTGATGCCTTGTCCCAAGAAAGTAATCTGATTTATGGCGTTCCCCAAGGTTCGGTAGGAGGCCCCCTCCTATTCTCCCTGTATCTGCAGCCTATTGGTCCCATCATCAAGAGTCATGGCATCAGCTACCACTGCTACGCTGATGACATACAGATATGTGTCATTTCCTCCAACCTTCACCTCAATGTCATTAGCTGTAAGACGCCTTGAAGACATCTACGAATGGATGAGTGCATCTGGTCGAAAAAAGGAAATCAGCAGAAGACAGCTAGAGGTGATTGTTCTGGGCTCAAAGCAAATGCTCGGCAAAGTTGACATGATAATGGCGATAACGTCGTCTACCCATCCCCCAGACTCACAATTTAGGCGATATCTGCGATTACAATATGTCTTTCAATGCCCATGTTTCTCACATATCAAGATCCATAAGATACCAACTCCACAATCTTAGCTTCATTCGTAGCTATCTGACCAGGAGAGCAGCAGAACAGCGTGTCCACGCCCTCATCTCTTCTCGCCTTGACTTTTGTAACTCTCTCCTCCTTGGCCTTTCCCAACGACAGCTCTCCAAACTTCAACGCCTCCAAAACTCTGCAGCTCGACGTGTCACCCTCACTAAAATATCCTCTCACATAACTCCCGTTCTTCAGTCCCTTCACTGGTTACAAATTGAAAAGGGCATCATCTTCAAAGTTCTGGTCTACCACACAGTCCATGGATCCTCGCCACTCTATACCTCCAGAACTCCATACATTTATATCAACCCCCTCGTATACTCCGTTCAGCTGGTATTTCACTTCTCCAGGTTCCTCGATCCTCTCACTATTGAGGGCCACAGCTTTTCCCACTCTGGTCCTTCTCTCTGGAACAATCTTCCCCTTTTCTACGTCAGGCTTCCTCAACCAATTCCTTTAAGCAACTCCTTAAAACACATCTATTTAATTCTCAATTGTGCATGAAGCATGATCTTGAGTCGTTTTGTATACGTTACTGCATATTTCGTACATGATGGGTTTTTCTTATGTTCTGAGATTGATTTTGTTATGTATAGTAAAGCATTTTCTTTTTGTTTGTATTTTATTTGCTCTGATAAGTTATCGTATTTGAATAGTGTGTTGTTGTATTATGTACTGTTCATACCGGTTATGTAAGGACGCCATGAGCATCATTCTTGATGGACTTCAGCGCATTATAAGAGGCCACTATTTATTTTATGTCTAGAACAACTGATATCGCTCTGGTTAATGCATGTTTACGTGGGGCTGTGGGGTGGGGATGACTTTGGGCACTATCCAAAAGGGTTGCCTTCGAATGTGCACAACTTCTTACTTCTTATTCTGTATTAGACATACATGTATGTAAATTACAAACCACCTCATTTATGTATAATTATGTATACTCACAATTCATTAACCTCTGTATGTTTAGATATGCGAGAGATATTCATTTAGACAAACTGGTGACCTATATTAACCTCTTCTCAGGTAACGTCGCAAAAATCTTTGTCTCCTTTTCTCTTCTAAACGTAGATATAAAATATATTTGTTGAATAATTATACTTAAAGTTTTTTTTCAGAAAGTGTAATCAAATGTTCATGTGATGTCTGCCATATGTATTTAAAAAAATATATTTTTCACACATAGTTTACCTGTTTTATTTGTCTTTCTTTCCCTCTTCTTAAGCGTATCTTATAATGTATATACATAAAATCTCAAGAGAGAGTCCAGCCGTAGAAAGGCCAATGGCCTCTGCGGGCTCCTTCATTTTCTCTCTTAGAATGTCCTTTTTTCCTTTTTTCTCTCTTTCTCTCCAATGTACGTCTTTTTTTCTTCTTGTACATGTATACTGTTACCTAATGTAATGTTATTATTCTCACTTTGTTCTTTGGTTTTTTATGAGAATTTGGAAATAAATAAAATGAAGGAATGGTTATGAGTTTCCTTACCACACAGGCTGCATGCCATAGACTTACCATAGAAATCAACTATATCATTAATAAATTCTTCATAAAACAGGGCTTGGAACGATTTTTTAAAGGACTGGTGCAGTATTGGTGGAGAGGAGAATCGGGCCTTTAACTTTTTGCTTGATACCAACTTATGAAATAGTACAGAGCATACCATTTTAAGAGGAATTTGAAGGTTATTTGATGAAACTTGGGTTTTGAATGACTGAAACATCGAAAAGCAAAGTAAAACAAAGTGTTCGTAATAAAATGTGGGTCCCACATTTTATTAGAATTGCTCTGTTTTGGATATCTCATCCATGTCAAAACCAATTTTCATCAAAAAATAAACGTTGAATTCCTCATGAAATTACGTGCTCTTTCATATTTCATAACAGGTTTCTCATTATCTCACTGAAAATGTTATAGAAACTTGAAATTAGGTCTCAACCAAAACTATACGATCCCTTTAAAGACATGTATACCATTGAATTAAATATGCGTCGGTTCGATGCATGTTTAAAATATTACTGTGGCAACGCTATGAATTTGGCCAACCCCCACAGGGTTGCCTTCAAATGTACACAATTTCTGATAATAAATTTATGAAATGATATTGTAGGGCAATGTCTCCTGTATCATTTCCATGGTATATTAACTTTGATGTGCACAAAAGTGTATTTATTTTGTTTTACAGCCGGAACGGCTTTATAAAAGCATAACAGCGCTTTAAGAACCGTAACCCAGTTATGTTGGCATACGTTGCATATTATAGGCCTAATGCACATTTTGCACGAGGCGGTACTTTGGACACCTCGAGCCCCAGGGGTTACCTATGAATGGTCGCCCTGTTCACCAAAGATATTGTGGCAAATCTATAGATATCTACAGATTCCATTACATTTCTTGAAAAATAAAGTATGTTTGCCGTAATTAGACCTGAACGACTATCAAAAGGCATGCACATCGCGTGGAATGATTGAATTCGCTCTATGAATTGAATTGAATTGAATTGAATTTATTTATTCAACCACGGTAAAAAGCCTGCTATCAGCTATAAGCTGTTTTTCAGCAAGGCCGTGAAATGATAACAAAACATAGAAATCATACAATGACGAGAATGCACTATGGTATAATACATGTTTTGTATAAGGGGCCGAGGGGGTCAGGGGTAACTTCGAGCACATCCCCAGTAGAAGCTGCCTCTACATGTAGGCCTACACCTTTTCACCGTACGGCTATTGTTGAACCATGGCATATCTCCTGTCTCAATCCCCTAGCATTTCTTGAAAATAAAAGTGTCTTTATGATAAAGCCATCATTGCCATTCGACTGGAACGAAAGCCACTGACGAACACACGCATACTCGTTGGTATCAATACTGCGTGTTTTCTTTATTGCCGTGGGAGTGGGAGTAACTTTGGTCACTTTTCACCGAGTTGCCTATAATTCGAACGTGCTCCCTTTTTTAAAAATATCGAAACATTGTACGGCAATGCTTCTTTAATCATTTCCATGGCATTTCATGGTAATAAGAATGTCTTGCTGTACGGTAGCAACGACTTATCAAAGGGAATTAAAGTCCAGACGATTCTCATACTTTCACATCATGTAATCCGTAAATCGACATCCTCATGGCATGAATAGATTTCTGGAATTCATTGTGGTCTTTGAGCAGAAAAACCACTAGAATTACTTTGAAAAAAGAATCCAAAACAAATTACATTGAACAATGATGATGAGATAGGAAGCTCACATAATTATCTCAGAAATGTAGCAGTGTAATTCCTACTTGCTTAACAGTTTCTTCTGTGTAGAATTTATGCATGCAATCCTTCTTCTTTGGTTCTGCTTCCTTGAGCCCAAAATCATACATTTTCATGGTGAGGCTGCTATGTCATCATCCTTGTTCACTGCGATTTGTTATAAATTTTGAAAAACATTCTTATTCTCAACCAAATCACTATAAATTCTGATAAATTCTGTACTCGGTATGATTAATTCATAGATATTTAATCGCAGAAATCTGAAAATCATTTGGAGGTCTCTTTCAAGGCACATAAACAGCTGTATTTCCATAGGTATAATGAATGTTTCGTATACCGGCCGTGAAGGTATCTTTGAGCACGTCTCCTACTATGGCTTACCTTTGAATGCGCACCCTTTTAAATATTATGTGTAAGATATAGCAGAACATGATTGTCTTCGCTTGTATAGCAATGCCATTATCGTTCGAACCCCCCCCCCACCTTTATAAAGGCATGTCCACCTACGGTGCGCTTTGAATAAGTGTGGTATAACCCATGTTTTAAAAACTTTGAGTTCAAAGGTTTATTAATCTATATATCTATTCAGTATTCTTTACCCAGGGTAGCATCATCATACACTGTAAAAAATGCGACATGCGACATGTTTATGAACTAAACACAGTGTTGAAAATCTAAACACTTTGTTTAACATCTAAACACCCGGTGTGTATAGCACGTGTAAAGTATTGAGAGTTAAAGTGTTTAGCTTGGAGTGTTTAGTTGGAGTGTTTATTCTGGCTATGTCCATACATATGAAGGAGTGTTGGAAATGGTGTGTAAATTGCAATTTCTAGTTTCCTTTTATCACGAGAAAGTGGAAACTGTGACGACATCAAGATACACTATGAAATAATTCATGTTTTAGGCCTTTCATGGCAATGCCTAATCAATAAGGAAATAGGATAACCTAAAATTATGTAATACAACTGTAATAAATTTATATTTTGGTTTCGCATGTACAGTTCTATATTTTAACTGCTAGAAAAAAATGGGAGTTGCCTTTGTTAATAATTTCGTTCATGGTTTAGGGCATTACCCAAATGTTTGTTGGTTAGGCCTAAACACTTCTACTGTCAGGGTAAACAGACGCGTTTACATTTAGAACGCCTCGTAAACACGTTCTAAACACCGCAGTCGCACATGTTTAACATAAACACTGTGCTACTCGTACTCTACAAGTCAGCAGCGCATGGAATTGTGACATGACGGCCGCGGCCACAACGCACGCAGTGGTGCCCTGTGCGTGCGCTTCTAGCGCACACTCGTGCTATGCATAATATGACCATAATCAATGCACAATTGGCGGGAAAGGAGATGTGCGCGTACGTCCTGTGCGGATGGATCTGTCTGATTGCCTGGCTGGCGCTGCCCTAGCAGCGTGATGTGCGTAGGCCTACAGTACGTGCGCATTCGTTCGAGGCTTGTTATCGCCCACTACACTGTCCTTACGACTCGATCGACTGCACTGACTGTATTGTCGTACTAGCTGTATAATGTATACAGCTAAAGGAGCGGATCTAGCTAAGATGGCGTCGAAGCGATAAAGTTCTAGCCTGGCCGGCCTGCATGAAAGCGGTAAGTCTGCTAAGTCTGCTAAGTCGGTGAATAACAAGATTTATTGCAAAATTGCCCTCGTTTAATGTAACAAGTTAAAACTGTAGTAGGCGTAGAAATAGGCTACGCCCTGAAAGATTTTGCTCGTTTGTTTTAGTTTTCTATTTCTAAATCTAACGTTAGAACGGGGAACGCTCTCCTCTAGACTGTAACGTGTTAGTGTTGTTAACGTTACAATATTCCTACACTCTACAGATTACCGGTACCGTAGTTATGGGTAAACTCGGCCTAGCGGGTAAACTCACTGTATCTTTAATTTTACGAAGTTATGAAGTATCTTTCATGTGAATGACGATGGGTTAGTGACTATATTTTGAGTGAAATTCAGTTTTATTCCCTGTAAATTCTTCATAACTCAACAGGTGGTGAAAATTGAATGTAAAGCCCATTAGGATGTCTTGGAAAGGGATGCCGATGGCACCAAAGTGGGTGACGATGATGTCCTGACGACTGTTTAAATTCTGCAAGACATTACCTCTGCTGGCAGAGAACGAGGAATGGTGCAGTCAGCAGAGCAAATCAACTGGGGATAGTACATCACTGTATACTACCCATGTGGAAAGTGGAAATCAAGTAAGTACATGTACTCAAAATTGCAGAGCCAAATCAATGAATATTATGTAAAAGGGCATGTAAATGAGTTTCTATAAAATGCAGATTTTAGATGCTTTAAGTTCTTCTGTTTATTTGTTTGTTTGTTTGTTGTTTTTTTTTCTTTCTTTTTTTTTTTGGGGGGGGGGGGGGGGTTACCAACTCTCGACTCCCGAATCCAATCCATTAGCTAAAATAAATATGAAAAATTGATTTATTGCAAATATTGTTGAAAGTGTAAATTACAGATGTGAAAATCTTCACCCAAGAGACAAAGGATATAGTAATGGTCGTAACTCTGCTTGATAATGATGATGAATAAGAAAGAAGCTACAACAACAACAACAACAAAGACTTGAATTATTTCCAGAAAATTCATCAAAGTAAGGAAAAACTGACGCAAGACACTAAGTGCTAATGTGATGAAGGGATTCTGTCATTCCTTTTAATTTGAACTTGCTTATGGATTCAGTCAACTTCTTTGCTATCCATTCATTTTCAGAATCTATGGGAGCAGTTAAGTCCATTGTATTGGAAAGCCAACTGATTTGTTTTCCTTGTATAATCATTTCTTTTTACCAGCACCAGTGTGTCATGGAAGAATTGATCAGGGATCACACCAAACCTGTCTGGATTAGACTGAAAGATGCATGCGCTTACTTCTATACAACCCGTCTAAAAGTGCAAACATCTGAGGATTACAAGGACATCACAAGATATACTGATATACAGTATATCTATAGGCCTACATGCCATATGAAGGAAATGAACCATGGATAATAATTTTGAATGTTACTAATCTTCTTCCCGCTAGCCATGTGATGTCCCACATCGTCATGATGCACCACAGACCTATTAGGAGGCATCCCACCTGTTAGAGCAACCTTTCTATTGTTTTTTTTTTTTGTCTTCACTGACAGTGTGCATCTAAACCTGTATACTAGAATAAAGTAAATCATATGGGGGATGATAGGGTTTTGTATGCGATGGGGCTTCAGTTCTCCGTGTGTGTGTATGCGTGTGTGTATTACATAATGACGAACCTCTAAAGAAATATGAAGGTAGGGGGCCTGGATATAATTCGAAGAGGAATTCAATGCTTATTTGATGAAAATTGGTTTTGAAATGGCAGGGATATCCAAAACAAAGCAATTCTATTGTCCTCTGTGCTTACGATAATGGTCACCTGCATTCTCATTGCTCATAGATATGTGTAATTGTCTTTTTTAACAGCTGGTACGTAAAATTGTAATTTTATCTAACATGTTAAGACACTTGCTCGAAATCGTTTTACACTATTAAGAAAAACAATTTTATTCACTTCATTTTATTCATCAACCAATGTCCTTGTAATTCACTGTTAAGGTATTACTCAAGAACTTTGTTCGATTGGCTTTCTGTTATATTGTGCAAAAAGGAATATAGAAATCAAAACAAATCAAATCAAAATATCAGCCATTTCATTTTTTCCTTCAGGTGCTTCCAATACAATCAGCAGATATTGGACGTAAATAAGAGGCCAGTAGTTGCATTTGTTTGGAATTCTTTGCAATTTTCTTGTAGACCTGATAGGAAATGCAGTATTCGGTAGTTAATATTTTATTTCTGAGATATTCTTGAAATCGGTCACATGGAGAGAGGTATTAGAAATGTAGTACAACATGTATGGAGAATAGGGAGGAGTCTTGCAACTGACTGACAAATTGACAAGGGAGGAGTCTTGCTGATCACATCGCGTGTTCATGACAGCCTTGCATACCCTCCCGCCTCCAGTTGCAATGCATTATTTTTTCTTTGTTCATATCCTCTTGTCTTTACCAAAAACTCTGCTGTGTCGAGATTGAAAGTAGCCCTCCATACCATGATTATGTGGAGTATGATGAGACTGATTAGACTCTAATAGACTATTCATGTATACCCATTGAGTTTGACTTCTTTCTCCAAGGTTCTAGCAAGGTAGAAGTTTTTTCTCACTCACCCCTTGAAATCCACTAACATTCTAATATTTCTCTCAAAATAGCAAAAGTGAAAAATCCATACAGTACTGTTAGCCTACATGTACTTTCAGTGATCGTCGCAGTGAAAAGAACAATATCATGTATATATTCAAGTTCCATTATTGGTACTGCTCAGGGAGTGCAGATGTTCACCACAGGCTAAATACAGTGAAAACATTTTTTTTTTTTTTTTTTTTTGGGGGGGGGGGGGGGGGGGGGGGGGTCTCCTTATGATGGAGTGCATCATCTATCATCTACACTCCCTGATCAGTACCAATACGACCATAGTGTTGGTATAATTTGCCGTGAGCTAATCTGGTTCGGGTACACCCCAAAGCACTTTGCCAATAATTGATGCAATCTTCAAGGTCGGCATGGATTTGTTCACAGACTGCAGTTATGTTCCTGGAGGTGTTACATACATGTCAAGCTTCCGAAGCGTTGAGTTGCAATTCACAATCAACAAGTTTATTAGTTTGTTTTACAATACTAAGAATTATTTCTGAATATAGTAGAAAGACGGCAATTCTTGAAAGTAGGCCAAGAATTACATGTGACTGAAAAGTAATTGTCAAATGCAATATTTTTTTTTCTCCAAAATGAGTTGTGTGCCATTTCCTGCATATACAAACTTTACTGTGTGTTTGGGAGAGAATTTCATTTACGTTTTCGTGTACAGGCCAGTGACTCCCAGGTATCTTGCATTTAACTCAGTATTGTGTCGTATAGCAAAACATGGCAATATTTAAAGGGTAAATCCAGTCCAAATACAAGTTAGTCTGATAAGAAAGAATAAAATATTAAGAGTTCATTGGTAAAATTTGATCGAAATCGGATGTAAAATAAGGAAGTTATGACATTTTGAAGTTTCGCTAATTTTTGAGGAAACAGTTCTTGAATGGTTGATATGAATATGCAAATGGCAACGTGGGCATGTCATTCTCTCACAACTTACTTAATTTCAAGTTTTTCATTCAAACGCAATTATTCCTGAGGCTCAAGTCCTGATATATCTAACTGATCACTTTTCTGAAGTTATAATATTCAACCAGCAATACCATAATGTGTCACATTTCATTAACATAAACATTGAATTTCATCATTTTTTTGTACACGATCAACGGAAAATTGTGAGGTTATGGTATGGTCAACTCACTCATTTGCATATTCATATCCACTTTTAACTGCTTTGCAGAAATTAGCAAAACTTCAAAATTTTATAACTTCCTTATTTTTCATCCGATTTCATTAACATTTTTATTGTTAAACTTGTAAGATTTTACTCTTTTTTATCAGACTATCTTATTTATTGGACTCGATTTCCCCCTTAAAGGATTTTAACTTATTATTCATCAGATATTGCCCAAGCTTTGACTGATGTTTTGATAACTTGCATTCAGAGAATTGCCTTTGACTCTTGTAGCCAAAATGTTTGTGAAAGCCAGCCCAGGTCTTCCCTGGTATTATGCGATGTAAGTGTGCTGATGATTTGGTACATACTGGGTAAATTTAATTCTATATAATGTTATGCGTTTATCTCATTCCATGCAAAAAAAAAGTGAAAACAATCCACTTTACATTAATAAATACATGGGAATTAACATGCATGATGATATGTCTCATTTAAACACGTAGAAATTAGCATGTATGAATGTATGATGTGTAAACATGTCTCATATAAACACGTGGAAATTACCATGTGATGTACGATGTGTAAACATGTCTCATATAAACACTCAGCATGTATAAGGTGTAAACATGTATCATATAAACACTGAGAAATTGCGATGTTTAATATGTAAACATGTCACATGTTTAGTGTATGCAATTTTGTGATCGATCTAAAAATCAGACATGTGTTCTGAGAATAAACACTAAAATGGCAAATAAACATGTCGCAGTGTTTTTAATCTGTCACAGCGAATAAACATGTCGCAGTGTTTACATTGTAAACACTGCGTCATGTTTATTTTTTGGTTCAGTGTTTAGATCATAAACATAGTGAGTGATTATGTGACTGTGCGGTGTTTAGTATTTAAACACTGTGAGTGATTATGGTGTAAACGTTTGGTGTTTAGGCTATAAACAGAGCAGGTGTTTAGTTTTTAAACATCAGAACCGTTGAAAACATAAACATGTGTGTGTGATAAACACCTCGGGTGTGCTGAAAATAAACACAGCATGTGTTTAGTTCCTAAACATGTTTAATAAATAAACGCGTCGCAGTGTTTTTAAACTGTCACAGAAAAGTGTTTAGTTAGGTGTTTAGAAACTAAACAAATTTTTTACAGTGTACATATCTATAGATTCCATTACATTTCTTGAAAAATAAACCGTGTTTGCCGTAGTTGGACCTGAACGACTATCAAAAGGTATGCGTATCGCTTGGAATGATTGAATTCGCTCTATGGTATAATGCATGTTTTGTATAAGGGGCCGAGGGGGTAAGGGGTAACTTCGAGCACATCCCCAGTAGAGGCTGCCTCTACATGTACACTGCAAAAAGTCCGGTGTTAAATAGTGAACACCGAGCTAGTGTTAAATTTTCGGTGCTCATTTATGGTGTTAAATTAACACCTCCGGGTGTCATTTCCAAATTTGAAACTGTTTTTTGAAGAGTTTCTTAGTAACTGCACTTCTTGTTGATTTTTAATTTAAACAAGACGATCAAGAATTTTACATTAAAATACTAGATTTTTGAAAAAATGTGAAAATGGATTTACAGCAAAGTAACACCAGCTGGTGTGGTCCCTTATTGAAGCTGGACGGGTGTTAAACCATTGATATTAACACCAACAAATATCAAATCAACACCATGTGGTGTCATTTTTTAATTAACACCAGTACAGTGTCAGAATAACACCAGGTACAGTGTCAAATTAACACCACGAAGTGTCAGGTGAACACTTTTCAACACCATCACAGCGCATTTTTAACACCTGTGGGTGTGGTCCTTTATTGAAGTTTGATCGGTGTTAGATTTAACACCCGTGGTGTTAAATCTAACACCGATGTTTTTACAGTGTAGGCCTACACCTTTTCACCCTACGGCTATTGTTGAGCCATGGCATATCTCCTGTCTCAATCCCCTAGCATTTCTTGAAAATAAAAGTGTCTTTAAAGCCATCATTGCCAATCGACTGTAACGAAAGCCACTGACGAACACACGCATACTCGTTGGCATCAATACTGCGTGTTTTCTTTATTGCCGTGGGAGTGGGAGTAACTTTGGTCACTTTTCACCGAGTTGCCTATAATTCGAACGTGCTCCCTTTTTTAGAATATCGAAACATTGTACGGCAATGCTTATTAATTCTTTAATCATTTCCATGGCATTTCATGGTAATAAAAATGTCTTGCTGTACGGTAGCAACGACTTATCAAAGGGAAAGTCCAGACGATTCTCATACTTTTACATCATGTAATCCATAAATCGACATCCCATGAATAGATTTCTGGAATTCATTGTGGTCTTTGAGCAGAGAAACCACTAGAATTACTTTGAAAAAAGAATCCAAAACAAATTACATTGATCAATGATGATTAGAGGAAGCTCACATAATTATCTCAGAAATGTAGCAGTGTAATTCCTACTTGCTTAATAGTTTCTTCTGTGTAGAATTTATGCATGCAATCCTTCTTTTTTGGTTCTGCTTCCTTGAGAGCCAAATCATACATTTTCATGGTGAGGCTGCTATGTCATCATCCTTGTTCACTGCGATTTGTTATAAATTTTGAAAAACATTCTTATTCTCAACCAAATTATTATAAATTCTGATAAATTCTGTGCTCGGTATGAATATGCACACTTTCAAATTTTTTGGCTCACACTGATCCCATATTTTATCGCCTAAAAACTCTAAAGGCCCATGATATACATTCATACCTAACTGCTATATCTATGTATAAACACATTCGAAATTTGTCACCATTTTTCCATAATGCCCTAGTAACTAATGATCACATTCACTTATACCCTACCCGTCGTTCCCATGATTTTCATTTAAGTAATCCAAAGCTTTTACTTGCTCAAAAGTCGATTAGACATCACGGTCCGGATACATGGAACACTCTTCCTGAGGAGCTGAAACAGCGTGCCTCCTTGTTTTCATTCAAAGCAAACTTAAAGAAGCATATTTTATCATAGTATACTTCAAATACGAATTAAGCACGAATAATTTATATGACTTATGTTGGTCTCCCGATAGTAGCAACATCGTAAGTCATTCCCTCTTCCAGCAAACCAATTTTATCATTCCAAATCCCAGCCTATCTGCCCCTGTGCACTCTCAAGCACTCGCACGCACATTCACCACCATCACACATCAGAGTTTATTTTCCCCTGCTATCTTCGCAGCAGAATTTGTATTGTTTATACCAATTTACCTATACCTACCTTTTCCTCGGGCCGGCCATCTTTTCAAGCAATGCTTACAATGGCGGCCCTCTGCATTATCACTTCTTAAATAATATTGTTATTGTAATCCCAGCTGCATAGACATGCATACTGTAGTATCATTAATTTCCTTTTATATCGTTGTTTATGCAAGTCAAACGACTCTGTTTCAAATATACTTTGCATGTTTCCCATGTTCACGATTATTCAATCTATGTATATATTGATTTGCAGAAAATAAAGTATCTACCAAACAATTAGTTATTTAATCGTAAAAATCTGAAAATCATTTGGAGGTCTCTTTCAAGGCACATAAACAGCTGTATTTCCATAGGTATAATGAATGTTTTGTACCGGGCCGTGAAGGTAACTTTGAGCACGTCTCATGGCTTACCTTTGAATGCGCACCCTTTTAATATGTAAGATAAAGCAGAACATGTCTTCGCTTGTATACCAATGCCATTCTATCGTTCGAAAAAAAACCACCTTTATAAAGGGATGTTTACCTACGGTGCGTTTTGAATAAGTGTGGTATAACCCATGTTTTAAACAGTTAACAAGGTTTATTTATCTATATATCTATTCAGTATTCTTTACCCAGGGTAGCATCATCATATATAGATATCTATAGATTCCATTACATTTCTTGAAAAATAAATCGTGTTTGCCGTAGTTGGACCTGAACGACTATCAAAAGGTAGGCATATCGCTTGGAATGATTGAATTCGCTCTATATGGTATAATGCATGTTTTGTATAAGGGGCCGAGGGGGTCAGGGGTAACTTCGAGCACATCCCCAGTAGAGGCTGCCTCTACATGTAGGCCTACACCTTTTCACCGTACGGCTATTGTTGAGCCATGACATATCTCCTGTCTCAATTCCCTAGCATTTCTTGAAATTAAAAGTGTCTGTAAAGCCATCATTGCCATTCGACTGGAACAAAAGTCACTGACGAACACACGCATACTCGTTGGTATCAATACTGCGTGTTTTCTTTATTGCCGTGGGAGTGGGAGTAACTTTGGTCACTTTTCACCGAGTTGCCTATAATTCGAACGTGCTCCTTTTTTTTTCAAACATCGAAACATTGTACGGCAATGCCTCTTTAAACATTCCATGGCATTCCATTGTAATAAGAATGTATTGTGCATGGTAGCAGCGACTTATCAAAGGGGAAGTCCAGACGATTTTCATGATTTCACATCATGTACATGGCCGGTGCAGCCGTGGGGGCCGTGGGGGCTCGGGCCCCCACACTTTTTGCGCCCCATACAAAGGAATACATAAGGTGTTATCACTTTGGGCCCCCACACTTTTTTCTACCCGGAAGTACGTAAGTGGTACTAAAATAGAAAAAGGTAGAGATCTTGAAGTATTGCGGCGGCAAGGTTATGTTTTTTTCTCTGAAGACCGTTTTTTTTTTTAATAACACCCGGAAATGGGAGCAGAGAAAATGAGCTTAGGACCTTTTGAGATGAGCTGAGGACCCCCTTTTTTTTCTTTTCTTGCTTGTCAGCTGAAGAAACCCGGAAGTGGACGGGGAGAGATGAGCTGAGGACCTTTTTCTTTTTCTTTTTTTTTTGCTTGTCAGCTGAAGAAACCCGGAAGTGGACGGGGAGAAGAGATGAGCCGACTTTTTTTTTTTTTTTTTTTTTTTTGCTTGTTAGCTCATAAAACCCGGAAGTGGGCCCCACACTTTTGAAAACGCTGCGCCGGCCCTGATGTAGTCCATAAATCGACAGCTCCATGATGAGATCTCTTTGATTCATTGTGGTCCTTGAGCAGAGAAACCAATAGGCTTACTCTGAAAAAAAAAACACCAACAAAACAAATTAAACTGAACAATGATGATAACGACATACGAAGCACAAATAATTATTTCAGAAATAGTATAGCAGTGTGATTTATATTTGCTTAACAGGCTCTTCTGTGTAGAATTTATGCATACCTTCCCCTTTTATGCTGCTTCCTTGAGCCCCAAATCATTATGTCCTCATCCTCGTTCATTGTGATTTGTTAGAGAAATTTGAAAAAATTCTTATAACCTCATCTCAATCACTACAAATTCTGAAACTCTACACCCAGTATAACAAATTTATAGTTGTTTCAATGTAAAAGTCTGAAAATCATCTGGAGGTCTCCATATAAACAGCTGTATTTCCATAGGTATATTTAATGTTTTGTACTGGGCCGTGAGGATATCTTTGAGGATGTCTGTGCTGGTATATTTCAGTGTCATTTTATTTTCAGAACAAAAACTTTGTAAATGCATGTACGCTTAGAGTAAATATGGTACAATACATGTTTTACAAAGTTTAATGGTTTATTTATCTATTCACTTATTTTTTTGTTTCAGTACTCTTTACCCAGGGTAGCCCCATCAATGGCTTATACACTGTTATGCTTGGGGGCCCTGTAACAGAATAACAAAGTACAACAATTAATTCAACGTAGGCACACAACATATAACTTCAATTTTCAATTTCAATTTCAATTTATTTTCGTATTTCTCGATGGAAAATACATGGTATATAACAAAATATAATACAGAATGTCCAGCTTGGATATATACATGAAGAAATAGGAATACAAAAGTAATACATAACGGTCGATGTGTCATTTTCAATCAAAGTAAAGGATGCGAAGAGAAATACGATGGAACCTACTAAAAAGGAAAGCTTGTTGAGTGTAGGTCCCAACAAAAGCCTAGTGAGGGGAACAGGATGAGGAGCACGGGTACAATTAAGACCAAAAGTAAGGATAAACAAAAGAGAATGACTATTACTCGGGGCACAGAAGATTCTTCTCACATGTATTTATGTGTGTGATGAAATGAGAACAAGTAACCACATGCTGCACACTATAGCAGTTGCTCTAATAGCAGTAGAAAGGCCAATGGCCTCTGCGGGCTCCTTCATTTTCTCTCTTAGAATGTCCTTTTTTCCTTTTTTCTCTCTTTCTCTCCAATGTACGTCTTTTTTTTCTTCTTGTACATGTATACTGTTACCTAATGTAATGTTATTATTCTCACTTTGTTCTTTGGTTTTTTATGAGAATTTGGAAATAAATAAAATGAAGGAATGGTTATGAGTTTCCTTACCACACAGGCTGCATGCCATAGACTTACCATAGAAATCAACTATATCATTAATAAATTCTTCATAAAACAGGGCTTGGAACGATTTTTTAAAGGACTGGTGCAGTATTGGTGGAGAGGAGAATCGGGCCTTTAACTTTTTGCTTGATACCAACTTATGAAATAGTACAGAGCATACCATTTTAAGAGGAATTTGAAGGTTATTTGATGAAACTTGGGTTTTGAATGACTGAAACATCGAAAAGCAAAGTAAAACAAAGTGTTCGTAATAAAATGTGGGTCCCACATTTTATTAGAATTGCTCTGTTTTGGATATCTCATCCATGTCAAAACCAATTTTCATCAAAAAATAAACGTTGAATTCCTCATGAAATTACGTGCTCTTTCATATTTCATAACAGGTTTCTCATTATCTCACTGAAAATGTTATAGAAACTTGAAATTAGGTCTCAACCAAAACTATACGATCCCTTTAAAGACATGTATACCATTGAATTAAATATGCGTCGGTTCGATGCATGTTTAAAATATTACTGTGGCAACGCTATGAATTTGGCCAACCCCCACAGGGTTGCCTTCAAATGTACACAATTTCTGATAATAAATTTATGAAATGATATTGTAGGGCAATGTCTCCTGTATCATTTCCATGGTATATTAACTTTGATGTGCACAAAAGTGTATTTATTTTGTTTTACAGCCGGAACGGCTTTATAAAAGCATAACAGCGCTTTAAGAACCGTAACCCAGTTATGTTGGCATACGTTGCATATTATAGGCCTAATGCACATTTTGCACGAGGCGGTACTTTGGACACCTCGAGCCCCAGGGGTTACCTATGAATGGTCGCCCTGTTCACCAAAGATATTGTGGCAAATCTATAGATATCTACAGATTCCATTACATTTCTTGAAAAATAAAGTATGTTTGCCGTAATTAGACCTGAACGACTATCAAAAGGCATGCACATCGCGTGGAATGATTGAATTCGCTCTATGAATTGAATTGAATTGAATTGAATTTATTTATTCAACCACGGTAAAAAGCCTGCTATCAGCTATAAGCTGTTTTTCAGCAAGGCCGTGAAATGATAACAAAACATAGAAATCATACAATGACGAGAATGCACTATGGTATAATACATGTTTTGTATAAGGGGCCGAGGGGGTCAGGGGTAACTTCGAGCACATCCCCAGTAGAAGCTGCCTCTACATGTAGGCCTACACCTTTTCACCGTACGGCTATTGTTGAACCATGGCATATCTCCTGTCTCAATCCCCTAGCATATCTTGAAAATAAAAGTGTCTTTATGATAAAGCCATCATTGCCATTCGACTGGAACGAAAGCCACTGACGAACACACGCATACTCGTTGGTATCAATACTGCGTGTTTTCTTTATTGCCGTGGGAGTGGGAGTAACTTTGGTCACTTTTCACCGAGTTGCCTATAATTCGAACGTGCTCCCTTTTTTAAAAATATCGAAACATTGTACGGCAATGCTTCTTTAATCATTTCCATGGCATTTCATGGTAATAAGAATGTCTTGCTGTACGGTAGCAACGACTTATCAAAGGGAATTAAAGTCCAGACGATTCTCATACTTTCACATCATGTAATCCGTAAATCGACATCCTCATGGCATGAATAGATTTCTGGAATTCATTGTGGTCTTTGAGCAGAAAAACCACTAGAATTACTTTGAAAAAAGAATCCAAAACAAATTACATTGAACAATGATGATGAGATAGGAAGCTCACATAATTATCTCAGAAATGTAGCAGTGTAATTCCTACTTGCTTAACAGTTTCTTCTGTGTAGAATTTATGCATGCAATCCTTCTTCTTTGGTTCTGCTTCCTTGAGCCCAAAATCATACATTTTCATGGTGAGGCTGCTATGTCATCATCCTTGTTCACTGCGATTTGTTATAAATTTTGAAAAACATTCTTATTCTCAACCAAATCACTATAAATTCTGATAAATTCTGTACTCGGTATGATTAATTCATAGATATTTAATCGCAGAAATCTGAAAATCATTTGGAGGTCTCTTTCAAGGCACATAAACAGCTGTATTTCCATAGGTATAATGAATGTTTCGTATACCGGCCGTGAAGGTATCTTTGAGCACGTCTCCTACTATGGCTTACCTTTGAATGCGCACCCTTTTAAATATTATGTGTAAGATATAGCAGAACATGATTGTCTTCGCTTGTATAGCAATGCCATTATCGTTCGAACCCCCCCCCCCCCCACCTTTATAAAGGCATGTCCACCTACGGTGCGCTTTGAATAAGTGTGGTATAACCCATGTTTTAAAAACTTTGAGTTCAAAGGTTTATTAATCTATATATCTATTCAGTATTCTTTACCCAGGGTAGCATCATCATACATATCTATAGATTCCATTACATTTCTTGAAAAATAAACCGTGTTTGCCGTAGTTGGACCTGAACGACTATCAAAAGGTATGCGTATCGCTTGGAATGATTGAATTCGCTCTATGGTATAATGCATGTTTTGTATAAGGGGCCGAGGGGGTAAGGGGTAACTTCGAGCACATCCCCAGTAGAGGCTGCCTCTACATGTACACTGCAAAAAGTCCGGTGTTAAATAGTGAACACCGAGCTAGTGTTAAATTTTCGGTGCTCATTTATGGTGTTAAATTAACACCTCCGGGTGTCATTTCCAAATTTGAAACTGTTTTTTGAAGAGTTTCTTAGTAACTGCACTTCTTGTTGATTTTTAATTTAAACAAGACGATCAAGAATTTTACATTAAAATATTAGATTTTTGAAAAAATGTGAAAATGGATTTACAGCAAAGTAACACCAGCTGGTGTGGTCCCTTATTGAAGCTGGACGGGTGTTAAACCATTGATATTAACACCAACAAATATCAAATCAACACCATGTGGTGTCATTTTTTAATTAACACCAGTACAGTGTCAGAATAACACCAGGTACAGTGTCAAATTAACACCACGAAGTGTCAGGTGAACACTTTTCAACACCATCACAGTGCATTTTTAACACCTGTGGGTGTGGTCCTTTATTGAAGTTTGATCGGTGTTAGATTTAACACCCGTGGTGTTAAATCTAACACCGATGTTTTTACAGTGTAGGCCTACACCTTTTCACCCTACGGCTATTGTTGAGCCATGGCATATCTCCTGTCTCAATCCCCTAGCATTTCTTGAAAATAAAAGTGTCTTTAAAGCCATCATTGCCAATCGACTGTAACGAAAGCCACTGACGAACACACGCATACTCGTTGGCATCAATACTGCGTGTTTTCTTTATTGCCGTGGGAGTGGGAGTAACTTTGGTCACTTTTCACCGAGTTGCCTATAATTCGAACGTGCTCCCTTTTTTAGAATATCGAAACATTGTACGGCAATGCTTATTAATTCTTTAATCATTTCCATGGCATTTCATGGTAATAAAAATGTCTTGCTGTACGGTAGCAACGACTTATCAAAGGGAAAGTCCAGACGATTCTCATACTTTTACATCATGTAATCCATAAATCGACATCCCATGAATAGATTTCTGGAATTCATTGTGGTCTTTGAGCAGAGAAACCACTAGAATTACTTTGAAAAAAGAATCCAAAACAAATTACATTGATCAATGATGATTAGAGGAAGCTCACATAATTATCTCAGAAATGTAGCAGTGTAATTCCTACTTGCTTAATAGTTTCTTCTGTGTAGAATTTATGCATGCAATCCTTCTTTTTTGGTTCTGCTTCCTTGAGAGCCAAATCATACATTTTCATGGTGAGGCTGCTATGTCATCATCCTTGTTCACTGCGATTTGTTATAAATTTTGAAAAACATTCTTATTCTCAACCAAATTATTATAAATTCTGATAAATTCTGTGCTCGGTATGAATATGCACACTTTCAAATTTTTTGGCTCACACTGATCCCATATTTTATCGCCTAAAAACTCTAAAGGCCCATGATATACATTCATACCTAACTGCTATATCTATGTATAAACACATTCGAAATTTGTCACCATTTTTCCATAATGCCCTAGTAACTAATGATCACATTCACTTATACCCTACCCGTCGTTCCCATGATTTTCATTTAAGTAATCCAAAGCTTTTACTTGCTCAAAAGTCGATTAGACATCACGGTCCGGATACATGGAACACTCTTCCTGAGGAGCTGAAACAGCGTGCCTCCTTGTTTTCATTCAAAGCAAACTTAAAGAAGCATATTTTATCATAGTATACTTCAAATACGAATTAAGCACGAATAATTTATATGACTTATGTTGGTCTCCCGATAGTAGCAACATCGTAAGTCATTCCCTCTTCCAGCAAACCAATTTTATCATTCCAAATCCCAGCCTATCTGCCCCTGTGCACTCTCAAGCACTCGCACGCACATTCACCACCATCACACATCAGAGTTTATTTTCCCCTGCTATCTTCGCAGCAGAATTTGTATTGTTTATACCAATTTACCTATACCTACCTTTTCCTCGGGCCGGCCATCTTTTCAAGCAATGCTTACAATGGCGGCCCTCTGCATTATCACTTCTTAAATAATATTGTTATTGTAATCCCAGCTGCATAGACATGCATACTGTAGTATCATTAATTTCCTTTTATATCGTTGTTTATGCAAGTCAAACGACTCTGTTTCAAATATACTTTGCATGTTTCCCATGTTCACGATTATTCAATCTATGTATATATTGATTTGCAGAAAATAAAGTATCTACCAAACAATTAGTTATTTAATCGTAAAAATCTGAAAATCATTTGGAGGTCTCTTTCAAGGCACATAAACAGCTGTATTTCCATAGGTATAATGAATGTTTTGTACCGGGCCGTGAAGGTAACTTTGAGCACGTCTCATGGCTTACCTTTGAATGCGCACCCTTTTAATATGTAAGATAAAGCAGAACATGTCTTCGCTTGTATACCAATGCCATTCTATCGTTCGAAAAAAAACCACCTTTATAAAGGGATGTTTACCTACGGTGCGTTTTGAATAAGTGTGGTATAACCCATGTTTTAAACAGTTAACAAGGTTTATTTATCTATATATCTATTCAGTATTCTTTACCCAGGGTAGCATCATCATATATAGATATCTATAGATTCCATTACATTTCTTGAAAAATAAATCGTGTTTGCCGTAGTTGGACCTGAACGACTATCAAAAGGTAGGCATATCGCTTGGAATGATTGAATTCGCTCTATATGGTATAATGCATGTTTTGTATAAGGGGCCGAGGGGGTCAGGGGTAACTTCGAGCACATCCCCAGTAGAGGCTGCCTCTACATGTAGGCCTACACCTTTTCACCGTACGGCTATTGTTGAGCCATGACATATCTCCTGTCTCAATTCCCTAGCATTTCTTGAAATTAAAAGTGTCTGTAAAGCCATCATTGCCATTCGACTGGAACAAAAGTCACTGACGAACACACGCATACTCGTTGGTATCAATACTGCGTGTTTTCTTTATTGCCGTGGGAGTGGGAGTAACTTTGGTCACTTTTCACCGAGTTGCCTATAATTCGAACGTGCTCCTTTTTTTTTCAAACATCGAAACATTGTACGGCAATGCCTCTTTAAACATTCCATGGCATTCCATTGTAATAAGAATGTATTGTGCATGGTAGCAGCGACTTATCAAAGGGGAAGTCCAGACGATTTTCATGATTTCACATCATGTACATGGCCGGTGCAGCCGTGGGGGCCGTGGGGGCTCGGGCCCCCACACTTTTTGCGCCCCATACAAAGGAATACATAAGGTGTTATCACTTTGGGCCCCCACACTTTTTTCTACCCGGAAGTACGTAAGTGGTACTAAAATAGAAAAAGGTAGAGATCTTGAAGTATTGCGGCGGCAAGGTTATGTTTTTTTCTCTGAAGACCGTTTTTTTTTTTAATAACACCCGGAAATGGGAGCAGAGAAAATGAGCTTAGGACCTTTTGAGATGAGCTGAGGACCCCCTTTTTTTTCTTTTCTTGCTTGTCAGCTGAAGAAACCCGGAAGTGGACGGGGAGAGATGAGCTGAGGACCTTTTTCTTTTTCTTTTTTTTTTGCTTGTCAGCTGAAGAAACCCGGAAGTGGACGGGGAGAAGAGATGAGCCGACTTTTTTTTTTTTTTTTTTTTTTGCTTGTTAGCTCATAAAACCCGGAAGTGGGCCCCACACTTTTGAAAACGCTGCGCCGGCCCTGATGTAGTCCATAAATCGACAGCTCCATGATGAGATCTCTTTGATTCATTGTGGTCCTTGAGCAGAGAAACCAATAGGCTTACTCTGAAAAAAAAAACACCAACAAAACAAATTAAACTGAACAATGATGATAACGACATACGAAGCACAAATAATTATTTCAGAAATAGTATAGCAGTGTGATTTATATTTGCTTAACAGGCTCTTCTGTGTAGAATTTATGCATACCTTCCCCTTTTATGCTGCTTCCTTGAGCCCCAAATCATTATGTCCTCATCCTCGTTCATTGTGATTTGTTAGAGAAATTTGAAAAAATTCTTATAACCTCATCTCACTCACTACAAATTCTGAAACTCTACACCCAGTATAACAAATTTATAGTTGTTTCAATGTAAAAGTCTGAAAATCATCTGGAGGTCTCCATATAAACAGCTGTATTTCCATAGGTATATTTAATGTTTTGTACTGGGCCGTGAGGATATCTTTGAGGATGTCTGTGCTGGTATATTTCAGTGTCATTTTATTTTCAGAACAAAAACTTTGTAAATGCATGTACGCTTAGAGTAAATATGGTACAATACATGTTTTACAAAGTTTAATGGTTTATTTATCTATTCACTTATTTTTTTGTTTCAGTACTCTTTACCCAGGGTAGCCCCATCAATGGCTTATACACTGTTATGCTTGGGGGCCCTGTAACAGAATAACAAAGTACAACAATTAATTCAACGTAGGCACACAACATATAACTTCAATTTTCAATTTCAATTTCAATTTATTTTCGTATTTCTCGATGGAAAATACATGGTATATAACAAAATATAATACAGAATGTCCAGCTTGGATATATACATGAAGAAATAGGAATACAAAAGTAATACATAACGGTCGATGTGTCATTTTCAATCAAAGTAAAGGATGCGAAGAGAAATACGATGGAACCTACTAAAAAGGAAAGCTTGTTGAGTGTAGGTCCCAACAAAAGCCTAGTGAGGGGAACAGGATGAGGAGCACGGGTACAATTAAGACCAAAAGTAAGGATAAACAAAAGAGAATGACTATTACTCGGGGCACAGAAGATTCTTCTCACATGTATTTATGTGTGTGATGAAATGAGAACAAGTAACCACATGCTGCACACTATAGCAGTTGCTCTAATAGCAGTAGAAAGGCCAATGGCCTCTGCGGGCTCCTTCATTTTCTCTCTTAGAATGTCCTTTTTTCCTTTTTTCTCTCTTTCTCTCCAATGTACGTCTTTTTTTTCTTCTTGTACATGTATACTGTTACCTAATGTAATGTTATTATTCTCACTTTGTTCTTTGGTTTTTTATGAGAATTTGGAAATAAATAAAATGAAGGAATGGTTATGAGTTTCCTTACCACACAGGCTGCATGCCATAGACTTACCATAGAAATCAACTATATCATTAATAAATTCTTCATAAAACAGGGCTTGGAACGATTTTTTAAAGGACTGGTGCAGTATTGGTGGAGAGGAGAATCGGGCCTTTAACTTTTTGCTTGATACCAACTTATGAAATAGTACAGAGCATACCATTTTAAGAGGAATTTGAAGGTTATTTGATGAAACTTGGGTTTTGAATGACTGAAACATCGAAAAGCAAAGTAAAACAAAGTGTTCGTAATAAAATGTGGGTCCCACATTTTATTAGAATTGCTCTGTTTTGGATATCTCATCCATGTCAAAACCAATTTTCATCAAAAAATAAACGTTGAATTCCTCATGAAATTACGTGCTCTTTCATATTTCATAACAGGTTTCTCATTATCTCACTGAAAATGTTATAGAAACTTGAAATTAGGTCTCAACCAAAACTATACGATCCCTTTAAAGACATGTATACCATTGAATTAAATATGCGTCGGTTCGATGCATGTTTAAAATATTACTGTGGCAACGCTATGAATTTGGCCAACCCCCACAGGGTTGCCTTCAAATGTACACAATTTCTGATAATAAATTTATGAAATGATATTGTAGGGCAATGTCTCCTGTATCATTTCCATGGTATATTAACTTTGATGTGCACAAAAGTGTATTTATTTTGTTTTACAGCCGGAACGGCTTTATAAAAGCATAACAGCGCTTTAAGAACCGTAACCCAGTTATGTTGGCATACGTTGCATATTATAGGCCTAATGCACATTTTGCACGAGGCGGTACTTTGGACACCTCGAGCCCCAGGGGTTACCTATGAATGGTCGCCCTGTTCACCAAAGATATTGTGGCAAATCTATAGATATCTACAGATTCCATTACATTTCTTGAAAAATAAAGTATGTTTGCCGTAATTAGACCTGAACGACTATCAAAAGGCATGCACATCGCGTGGAATGATTGAATTCGCTCTATGAATTGAATTGAATTGAATTGAATTTATTTATTCAACCACGGTAAAAAGCCTGCTATCAGCTATAAGCTGTTTTTCAGCAAGGCCGTGAAATGATAACAAAACATAGAAATCATACAATGACGAGAATGCACTATGGTATAATACATGTTTTGTATAAGGGGCCGAGGGGGTCAGGGGTAACTTCGAGCACATCCCCAGTAGAAGCTGCCTCTACATGTAGGCCTACACCTTTTCACCGTACGGCTATTGTTGAACCATGGCATATCTCCTGTCTCAATCCCCTAGCATTTCTTGAAAATAAAAGTGTCTTTATGATAAAGCCATCATTGCCATTCGACTGGAACGAAAGCCACTGACGAACACACGCATACTCGTTGGTATCAATACTGCGTGTTTTCTTTATTGCCGTGGGAGTGGGAGTAACTTTGGTCACTTTTCACCGAGTTGCCTATAATTCGAACGTGCTCCCTTTTTTAAAAATATCGAAACATTGTACGGCAATGCTTCTTTAATCATTTCCATGGCATTTCATGGTAATAAGAATGTCTTGCTGTACGGTAGCAACGACTTATCAAAGGGAATTAAAGTCCAGACGATTCTCATACTTTCACATCATGTAATCCGTAAATCGACATCCTCATGGCATGAATAGATTTCTGGAATTCATTGTGGTCTTTGAGCAGAAAAACCACTAGAATTACTTTGAAAAAAGAATCCAAAACAAATTACATTGAACAATGATGATGAGATAGGAAGCTCACATAATTATCTCAGAAATGTAGCAGTGTAATTCCTACTTGCTTAACAGTTTCTTCTGTGTAGAATTTATGCATGCAATCCTTCTTCTTTGGTTCTGCTTCCTTGAGCCCAAAATCATACATTTTCATGGTGAGGCTGCTATGTCATCATCCTTGTTCACTGCGATTTGTTATAAATTTTGAAAAACATTCTTATTCTCAACCAAATCACTATAAATTCTGATAAATTCTGTACTCGGTATGATTAATTCATAGATATTTAATCGCAGAAATCTGAAAATCATTTGGAGGTCTCTTTCAAGGCACATAAACAGCTGTATTTCCATAGGTATAATGAATGTTTCGTATACCGGCCGTGAAGGTATCTTTGAGCACGTCTCCTACTATGGCTTACCTTTGAATGCGCACCCTTTTAAATATTATGTGTAAGATATAGCAGAACATGATTGTCTTCGCTTGTATAGCAATGCCATTATCGTTCGAACCCCCCCCCCCCCCACCTTTATAAAGGCATGTCCACCTACGGTGCGCTTTGAATAAGTGTGGTATAACCCATGTTTTAAAAACTTTGAGTTCAAAGGTTTATTAATCTATATATCTATTCAGTATTCTTTACCCAGGGTAGCATCATCATACATATCTATAGATTCCATTACATTTCTTGAAAAATAAACCGTGTTTGCCGTAGTTGGACCTGAACGACTATCAAAAGGTATGCGTATCGCTTGGAATGATTGAATTCGCTCTATGGTATAATGCATGTTTTGTATAAGGGGCCGAGGGGGTAAGGGGTAACTTCGAGCACATCCCCAGTAGAGGCTGCCTCTACATGTACACTGCAAAAAGTCCGGTGTTAAATAGTGAACACCGAGCTAGTGTTAAATTTTCGGTGCTCATTTATGGTGTTAAATTAACACCTCCGGGTGTCATTTCCAAATTTGAAACTGTTTTTTGAAGAGTTTCTTAGTAACTGCACTTCTTGTTGATTTTTAATTTAAACAAGACGATCAAGAATTTTACATTAAAATACTAGATTTTTGAAAAAATGTGAAAATGGATTTACAGCAAAGTAACACCAGCTGGTGTGGTCCCTTATTGAAGCTGGACGGGTGTTAAACCATTGATATTAACACCAACAAATATCAAATCAACACCATGTGGTGTCATTTTTTAATTAACACCAGTACAGTGTCAGAATAACACCAGGTACAGTGTCAAATTAACACCACGAAGTGTCAGGTGAACACTTTTCAACACCATCACAGCGCATTTTTAACACCTGTGGGTGTGGTCCTTTATTGAAGTTTGATCGGTGTTAGATTTAACACCCGTGGTGTTAAATCTAACACCGATGTTTTTACAGTGTAGGCCTACACCTTTTCACCCTACGGCTATTGTTGAGCCATGGCATATCTCCTGTCTCAATCCCCTAGCATTTCTTGAAAATAAAAGTGTCTTTAAAGCCATCATTGCCAATCGACTGTAACGAAAGCCACTGACGAACACACGCATACTCGTTGGCATCAATACTGCGTGTTTTCTTTATTGCCGTGGGAGTGGGAGTAACTTTGGTCACTTTTCACCGAGTTGCCTATAATTCGAACGTGCTCCCTTTTTTAGAATATCGAAACATTGTACGGCAATGCTTATTAATTCTTTAATCATTTCCATGGCATTTCATGGTAATAAAAATGTCTTGCTGTACGGTAGCAACGACTTATCAAAGGGAAAGTCCAGACGATTCTCATACTTTTACATCATGTAATCCATAAATCGACATCCCATGAATAGATTTCTGGAATTCATTGTGGTCTTTGAGCAGAGAAACCACTAGAATTACTTTGAAAAAAGAATCCAAAACAAATTACATTGATCAATGATGATTAGAGGAAGCTCACATAATTATCTCAGAAATGTAGCAGTGTAATTCCTACTTGCTTAATAGTTTCTTCTGTGTAGAATTTATGCATGCAATCCTTCTTTTTTGGTTCTGCTTCCTTGAGAGCCAAATCATACATTTTCATGGTGAGGCTGCTATGTCATCATCCTTGTTCACTGCGATTTGTTATAAATTTTGAAAAACATTCTTATTCTCAACCAAATTATTATAAATTCTGATAAATTCTGTGCTCGGTATGAATATGCACACTTTCAAATTTTTTGGCTCACACTGATCCCATATTTTATCGCCTAAAAACTCTAAAGGCCCATGATATACATTCATACCTAACTGCTATATCTATGTATAAACACATTCGAAATTTGTCACCATTTTTCCATAATGCCCTAGTAACTAATGATCACATTCACTTATACCCTACCCGTCGTTCCCATGATTTTCATTTAAGTAATCCAAAGCTTTTACTTGCTCAAAAGTCGATTAGACATCACGGTCCGGATACATGGAACACTCTTCCTGAGGAGCTGAAACAGCGTGCCTCCTTGTTTTCATTCAAAGCAAACTTAAAGAAGCATATTTTATCATAGTATACTTCAAATACGAATTAAGCACGAATAATTTATATGACTTATGTTGGTCTCCCGATAGTAGCAACATCGTAAGTCATTCCCTCTTCCAGCAAACCAATTTTATCATTCCAAATCCCAGCCTATCTGCCCCTGTGCACTCTCAAGCACTCGCACGCACATTCACCACCATCACACATCAGAGTTTATTTTCCCCTGCTATCTTCGCAGCAGAATTTGTATTGTTTATACCAATTTACCTATACCTACCTTTTCCTCGGGCCGGCCATCTTTTCAAGCAATGCTTACAATGGCGGCCCTCTGCATTATCACTTCTTAAATAATATTGTTATTGTAATCCCAGCTGCATAGACATGCATACTGTAGTATCATTAATTTCCTTTTATATCGTTGTTTATGCAAGTCAAACGACTCTGTTTCAAATATACTTTGCATGTTTCCCATGTTCACGATTATTCAATCTATGTATATATTGATTTGCAGAAAATAAAGTATCTACCAAACAATTAGTTATTTAATCGTAAAAATCTGAAAATCATTTGGAGGTCTCTTTCAAGGCACATAAACAGCTGTATTTCCATAGGTATAATGAATGTTTTGTACCGGGCCGTGAAGGTAACTTTGAGCACGTCTCATGGCTTACCTTTGAATGCGCACCCTTTTAATATGTAAGATAAAGCAGAACATGTCTTCGCTTGTATACCAATGCCATTCTATCGTTCGAAAAAAAACCACCTTTATAAAGGGATGTTTACCTACGGTGCGTTTTGAATAAGTGTGGTATAACCCATGTTTTAAACAGTTAACAAGGTTTATTTATCTATATATCTATTCAGTATTCTTTACCCAGGGTAGCATCATCATATATAGATATCTATAGATTCCATTACATTTCTTGAAAAATAAATCGTGTTTGCCGTAGTTGGACCTGAACGACTATCAAAAGGTAGGCATATCGCTTGGAATGATTGAATTCGCTCTATATGGTATAATGCATGTTTTGTATAAGGGGCCGAGGGGGTCAGGGGTAACTTCGAGCACATCCCCAGTAGAGGCTGCCTCTACATGTAGGCCTACACCTTTTCACCGTACGGCTATTGTTGAGCCATGACATATCTCCTGTCTCAATTCCCTAGCATTTCTTGAAATTAAAAGTGTCTGTAAAGCCATCATTGCCATTCGACTGGAACAAAAGTCACTGACGAACACACGCATACTCGTTGGTATCAATACTGCGTGTTTTCTTTATTGCCGTGGGAGTGGGAGTAACTTTGGTCACTTTTCACCGAGTTGCCTATAATTCGAACGTGCTCCTTTTTTTTTCAAACATCGAAACATTGTACGGCAATGCCTCTTTAAACATTCCATGGCATTCCATTGTAATAAGAATGTATTGTGCATGGTAGCAGCGACTTATCAAAGGGGAAGTCCAGACGATTTTCATGATTTCACATCATGTACATGGCCGGTGCAGCCGTGGGGGCCGTGGGGGCTCGGGCCCCCACACTTTTTGCGCCCCATACAAAGGAATACATAAGGTGTTATCACTTTGGGCCCCCACACTTTTTTCTACCCGGAAGTACGTAAGTGGTACTAAAATAGAAAAAGGTAGAGATCTTGAAGTATTGCGGCGGCAAGGTTATGTTTTTTTCTCTGAAGACCGTTTTTTTTTTAATAACACCCGGAAATGGGAGCAGAGAAAATGAGCTTAGGACCTTTTGAGATGAGCTGAGGACCCCCTTTTTTTTCTTTTCTTGCTTGTCAGCTGAAGAAACCCGGAAGTGGACGGGGAGAGATGAGCTGAGGACCTTTTTCTTTTTCTTTTTTTTTTGCTTGTCAGCTGAAGAAACCCGGAAGTGGACGGGGAGAAGAGATGAGCCGACTTTTTTTTTTTTTTTTTTTTTTTTGCTTGTTAGCTCATAAAACCCGGAAGTGGGCCCCACACTTTTGAAAACGCTGCGCCGGCCCTGATGTAGTCCATAAATCGACAGCTCCATGATGAGATCTCTTTGATTCATTGTGGTCCTTGAGCAGAGAAACCAATAGGCTTACTCTGAAAAAAAAACACCAACAAAACAAATTAAACTGAACAATGATGATAACGACATACGAAGCACAAATAATTATTTCAGAAATAGTATAGCAGTGTGATTTATATTTGCTTAACAGGCTCTTCTGTGTAGAATTTATGCATACCTTCCCCTTTTATGCTGCTTCCTTGAGCCCCAAATCATTATGTCCTCATCCTCGTTCATTGTGATTTGTTAGAGAAATTTGAAAAAATTCTTATAACCTCATCTCACTCACTACAAATTCTGAAACTCTACACCCAGTATAACAAATTTATAGTTGTTTCAATGTAAAAGTCTGAAAATCATCTGGAGGTCTCCATATAAACAGCTGTATTTCCATAGGTATATTTAATGTTTTGTACTGGGCCGTGAGGATATCTTTGAGGATGTCTGTGCTGGTATATTTCAGTGTCATTTTATTTTCAGAACAAAAACTTTGTAAATGCATGTACGCTTAGAGTAAATATGGTACAATACATGTTTTACAAAGTTTAATGGTTTATTTATCTATTCACTTATTTTTTTGTTTCAGTACTCTTTACCCAGGGTAGCCCCATCAATGGCTTATACACTGTTATGCTTGGGGGCCCTGTAACAGAATAACAAAGTACAACAATTAATTCAACGTAGGCACACAACATATAACTTCAATTTTCAATTTCAATTTCAATTTATTTTCGTATTTCTCGATGGAAAATACATGGTATATAACAAAATATAATACAGAATGTCCAGCTTGGATATATACATGAAGAAATAGGAATACAAAAGTAATACATAACGGTCGATGTGTCATTTTCAATCAAAGTAAAGGATGCGAAGAGAAATACGATGGAACCTACTAAAAAGGAAAGCTTGTTGAGTGTAGGTCCCAACAAAAGCCTAGTGAGGGGAACAGGATGAGGAGCACGGGTACAATTAAGACCAAAAGTAAGGATAAACAAAAGAGAATGACTATTACTCGGGGCACAGAAGATTCTTCTCACATGTATTTATGTGTGTGATGAAATGAGAACAAGTAACCACATGCTGCACACTATAGCAGTTGCTCTAATAGCAGTAGAAAGGCCAATGGCCTCTGCGGGCTCCTTCATTTTCTCTCTTAGAATGTCCTTTTTTCCTTTTTTCTCTCTTTCTCTCCAATGTACGTCTTTTTTTTCTTCTTGTACATGTATACTGTTACCTAATGTAATGTTATTATTCTCACTTTGTTCTTTGGTTTTTTATGAGAATTTGGAAATAAATAAAATGAAGGAATGGTTATGAGTTTCCTTACCACACAGGCTGCATGCCATAGACTTACCATAGAAATCAACTATATCATTAATAAATTCTTCATAAAACAGGGCTTGGAACGATTTTTTAAAGGACTGGTGCAGTATTGGTGGAGAGGAGAATCGGGCCTTTAACTTTTTGCTTGATACCAACTTATGAAATAGTACAGAGCATACCATTTTAAGAGGAATTTGAAGGTTATTTGATGAAACTTGGGTTTTGAATGACTGAAACATCGAAAAGCAAAGTAAAACAAAGTGTTCGTAATAAAATGTGGGTCCCACATTTTATTAGAATTGCTCTGTTTTGGATATCTCATCCATGTCAAAACCAATTTTCATCAAAAAATAAACGTTGAATTCCTCATGAAATTACGTGCTCTTTCATATTTCATAACAGGTTTCTCATTATCTCACTGAAAATGTTATAGAAACTTGAAATTAGGTCTCAACCAAAACTATACGATCCCTTTAAAGACATGTATACCATTGAATTAAATATGCGTCGGTTCGATGCATGTTTAAAATATTACTGTGGCAACGCTATGAATTTGGCCAACCCCCACAGGGTTGCCTTCAAATGTACACAATTTCTGATAATAAATTTATGAAATGATATTGTAGGGCAATGTCTCCTGTATCATTTCCATGGTATATTAACTTTGATGTGCACAAAAGTGTATTTATTTTGTTTTACAGCCGGAACGGCTTTATAAAAGCATAACAGCGCTTTAAGAACCGTAACCCAGTTATGTTGGCATACGTTGCATATTATAGGCCTAATGCACATTTTGCACGAGGCGGTACTTTGGACACCTCGAGCCCCAGGGGTTACCTATGAATGGTCGCCCTGTTCACCAAAGATATTGTGGCAAATCTATAGATATCTACAGATTCCATTACATTTCTTGAAAAATAAAGTATGTTTGCCGTAATTAGACCTGAACGACTATCAAAAGGCATGCACATCGCGTGGAATGATTGAATTCGCTCTATGAATTGAATTGAATTGAATTGAATTTATTTATTCAACCACGGTAAAAAGCCTGCTATCAGCTATAAGCTGTTTTTCAGCAAGGCCGTGAAATGATAACAAAACATAGAAATCATACAATGACGAGAATGCACTATGGTATAATACATGTTTTGTATAAGGGGCCGAGGGGGTCAGGGGTAACTTCGAGCACATCCCCAGTAGAAGCTGCCTCTACATGTAAGCCTACACCTTTTCACCGTACGGCTATTGTTGAGCCATGGCATATCTCCTGTCTCAATTCCCTAGCATTACTTCAAAATAAAAGTGTCTTTAAAGCCATCATTGCCATTCGACTGGAACAAAAGTCACTGACGAACACACGCATACTCGTTGGTATCAATACTGCGTGTTTTCTTTATTGCCGTGGGAGTGGGAGTAACTTTGGTCACTTTTCACCGAGTTGCCTATAATTCGAACGTGCTCCTTTTTTTTTCAAACATCGAAACATTGTACGGCATTGCCTCTTTAAACATTCCATGGCATTCCATTGTAATAAGAATATATTGTGCATGGTAGCAGCGACTTATCAAAGGGGAAGTCCAGACGATTTTCATGATTTCACATTATGTACATGGCCGGTGCAGCCGTGGGGGCCGTGGGGGCTCGGGCCCCCACACTTTTTGCACCCCATACAAAGGAATACATAAGGTGTCATCACTTTGGGCCCCCACACTTTTTTCTACCCGGAAGTACGTAAGTGGTAATAAAATAGAAATAGGTAGAGATCTTGAAGTATGGCGGCGGCAAAGTTCTGTTTTTTTTTTTCTCTGAAGACCGTTTTTTTTAATAACACCCGGAAATGGGAGGAGAGAGAATGAGCTGAGGACCTTTTGAGATGAGCTGAGGACCTTTTCCTTTTTTTTTTTCTTTTTTGCTTGTCAGCTGAAGAAACCCGGAAGTGGACGGGGAGAAGAGATGAGCCGACGTTTTTTTTTTTGTTTTGTTTTGTTTTGGTTTTTTTTTTTGGTTGTTAGCTCATAAAACCCGGAAGTGGGCCCCCACACTTTTGAAAACGCTGCGCCGGCCCTGATGTAGTCCATAAATCGACAGCTCCATGATGAGATCTCTGGGATTCATTGTGGTCCTTGAGCAGAGAAACCAATAGGCTTACTCTGAAAAAAAAAAAACCACCAACAAAACAAATCAAACTGAACAATGATGATGACGACATAGGAAGCACAAATAATTATTTCAGAAATAGTATAGCAGTGTGATTTATATTTGCTTAACAGGCTCTTCTGTGTAGAATTTATGCATACCTTCCCCTTTTATGCTGCTTCCTTGAGCCCCAAATCATTATGTCCTCATCCTCGTTCATTGTGATTTGTTATAGAAATTTGAAAAACATTCTTATAACCTCATCTCAATCACTACAAATTCTGAAACTCTACACCCAGTATAACAAATTTATAGTTGTTTTAATGTAAAAGTCTGAAAATCATCTGGAGGTCTCCATATAAACAGCTGTATTTCCATAGGTATAATAAATGTTTTGTACTGGGCCGTGATGATATCTTTGAGGATGTCTTTGCTGGTATATTAGTGTCATTTTATTTTCAGAAAAAAAAACAAACGTTGTAAATGCATTTACGCTTAGAGTAAATATGGTACAATACATGTTTTACAAAGTTTAAAGGTTTATTTATCTATTCACTTATTTTTTTTTTTCAGTACTCTTTACCCAGGGTAGCCCCATCAATGGTTTATACACTGTTATGCTTGGGGGCCCCGTAACAGAATAACAAAGTACAACAGTTAATTCAACGTAGGTATACAACGTATAACAAATCAAGTACATCCCGTTGTACATCGCAATATCAAAACAATATCAACGTTGTAAATAAGCTGCAAAATAAATCTTTGTTGATGATTGTAATACACAAATGTATATAATTTGAAACAGAATACCCTTAATAGGGATATCAAAATGACCCAATTCTACCCCAAGTGAGATATAATAGATGTATGCTCTCATGAACGTTCGAATTCAGGTGGCGCCTCAGACTTCTGCATGCAGGGAGCCGATTCCAAAGACATGAAGAATAGTGTGAAAACGATTTTTTTTACCTACTTGAGTTTTAATTATGAGACCATTATTACTTGCGTTACGTGTACTATAGGACTGTGCGTTATCAAGGGCTGTAATGAGTTCTCGCATATAGTCAGCCTTCCAAACACCTGGCTGGTTGGCACTAAGTGATACACTCTCCTTACCAATCTGGTCATTTTCTTGTGTTGTTTGATCGTAGCATAATTGTTGAGGCTTTGTGAGCAATTTGACCATGCACAAGAACAATAATCAGAATACGGTATAGGATTAATGAGTTTGCCAAAATTCTAACACTGCTTTCTGTTAGATACTTCTGCAGGCGTCTCAACAATGCTTGTCGTGTGGCATTGTTTTAAAACAACATTCTTCAACTTGTTTTTGCCATCTTATTTGTTCATCCATCCAAACTCCTAAATACTTGTTTTCCGTTACGTTATCCATTCATTAATATCAATTTCCATTTCAACCGATCTTCCGATAACAGTTTTCTTGGTGTTCCAATTACCATGAACTGAGTTTTTTAACGTTTAACATCAGACGGTTTTGTCCCAACCACCGGTTTACATCATGCAATTCAATATTCCGGCACGGTTCAATTTCCTGGGCATCATTTTCACTACATAAAACAAAACCATGTCATCTGCATAACACTAACGTATGTTTATTGATGTAGGAAGATCTCAAAGGTTATTGAATTTGTTTTTATGAGCGCTATATTCATAACGTAAAAGGTTTATGAATTTCATCAGAAAAGCTCTGTACACATAGTATTGTATGGTTCTCCCAACAACTTTCCAGTTTTTATTCACGATTATCTAATTCATTGATAAAGTTTGATAACTACGTTCAGGCCAAATTGTTAATGAATGTGAAGTTTATCCCTTCTTTATATTAATGACTATTGTATTACACGTCTACTTGACATGCACGCACATTACATCCCAAATCAGTTGATTTATTTTCAGTTGTAATTATGTATGTGTGATTAGTTTTTGATGTAAATAGTATGTTGAAATAGAATTATATTTGTAGGTCATATAGTAAGGCACATATTGGTTCTCTTATACTTCCCTAGAAGAAGTCTAGTCTATCAAATTTGTAGGCGTTTGTGTTCATATAAGCGTGTCATCTTATTAGGCAGGAAGCAACTTCCGGTGTTCGATGGTGTCGAATCCAATTCATTAAACTGTCATGTGGTGTCCCACAAGGTTCAGTACTGGGGCCTCTCCTGTTCTTGGTTTACAGTAATGATTTCATGTATAGTTCTAATGTATGTCGATTTTCTTTATTTGCTGTTGACACAGTTATCAGTTTTTCAGATCAAAAGCTGTCAGTATTGATTTCTTTAGCAACAGAAGAGATGAAGAAATTAAGTTTTGTGGTTTCAAAGCAATAAACTACTTTTCAATCAAGAAAAAAGCTCCCAAAGTATACAACATTTTATACAAGGAACTGAAAAGCTCCTATGAAAAATGACCCTATTTTTAAGATAACTTAATTCTCCACACAGTGTGTGAATACAACTATAAATTCTTGGTGTTACAATAGATGAATTCATTTGATGGAAGGCCAATATCAAACATGTATCTTTGAAGGTTTCAAGAAGTATCAGGACATTGTCCAGAATGAAATACACACTTTCTCAAAATATTATAAGATTATTTTATAATTCTGTAATATCACTGCACTTGTCATATTTTGATGCCATATGGGGTAATTCACATTCGTCTCATCTATCTGAACTTGTAAAGCTTCAAAAAAGAGCCATTCGGATGATAACGCACACTGTGCGATATGCTCCCACAGTCCCTTTATTGAAAGAAAATAAAATTCTCCCCTACCAGGAATTGTTTATATTTCATACTTCGATATATAAGTATGATTTTCATATTGGTAATGTTACTAGTATATTTGAGAATATGTTTTAGTGCATCTCATCTCTTCATACTTATAATACAAGACGGAAAATATTGTTACATAAACCAATATACATACGACCCAAGCATTGAAATGAAGTGACGTATGAACTGATTTAAATGAGAATGTAAAAGTATGTTCAACTTTGTCAAGTTTCAAAGTAATGCAAAGGTGAAATATTCAACAAAATGGGAATTTGAGAAGTGAAATTTTGATTGCTTTTGTAGCCATGCCACTGATGTTCATACAATAATTTTTTAATTTGTTTTTAAATATGACCTGTTTATTCATGATTTTCGCTTAGTTGTAAACTGTGCTTATCTGTGAGTGGGGTATGTCTGTGCAAAACTGTTTAAATGTTTGCATAATTATAACGCTTGATTTGTGTAAGAATATGACTTTGTTATTGGACCCTATCGATACATTACAAGCCCTGCCTCACAATGTTCCATGACCTTTAAATGTCTTTTCTATATTATGTATACAGTTTGTTATATGATTACATCCATACTCTTGTTTGCATGCATGTTCTTATACTGAATGGTTGAATGAAATTGAATATTAATGATATTTGTAGTATTGCATGTAACATATGTATAATGAATGGATTGAAATATCTCCCTTTATCTGCTTTGATGACGTTTTGGTCAAGTTTTGTATTACCGTATTCAAATTATTGAATTCTTGCTTGGGGAAATACACATTATGACGTTACTGGACAAACTCCTTCTTTTGCAAAACATGACGCTCAGAGATGTTTCTAGCCTTCACATTCCAGCACATAATGATAATTTGTTCTTTGAAAATAAAATCCTGAAAATAAAGGATTTGATTTATTTCAACTTGGTCAATTTATGGTTACTTACAACTGCGACCATCTACCCAAAACGTTTCACTCTCTATTCTATCGTAAATAGCCACGTACCTATATATCCCATGAGACAATCCAATAAATTCCATCCTTCAGTAATGTCAACTGAACATACTCTAAATACATGTCCCCCCCCAAAAAAAAAAAAAAAATTACAACGGGGGCCCTCCGCAATGATATCTTTAAAAATAATGAATCAGTCTAAATACAAATTCAGGGTATGAAACTATAACTCATATATAGCCCACATCTTACAGAAAACCCCATTCGATTTGCTTCAGTGGTCAAAGAGAAATGAGGAATTTTGTGGAGGATATCGGAAATCTCTTCCGTCCAAATTCTGTCTATTATTCACACACAAGAGCATTGAATTGCTAAAATTGGAAGAATCAGACTCATGATATGCTTTACAACAATACATATTTCTCTGTGACCGCTTAACCAAATTGAATTGGAATTTCTGCAAAATAGAGCTAGAATGTTATTTTTTTTAAGACCCAGAAGTAGCATTTAAAAAAATTAATCATATTGGGTGTTATCAATGCGAAAATCTGATTGCAATTTTTTGGGGACATACTGCAGTAAGTCGCCCCAAAAATTACAATTAGATTTTCGAATTGATAACACCCAATATGATCGACCTGTCTAAGTGCTACTTCAAGGTCTTGAAATGTAAAATCTTAGCTCTATTTTGCAGAAAACCCCATTAGATTGATTCACTCTTTAAAGATATCATTGCGGAGGGCTCCGTTGTACTTTTTTTTTGACATACGGTACATTTGTATATTCCGGACCCAGATTTTGGAATAGCTTAGATGATACTTTGAAAGAATTTGTTAAGTTAATTTCTATCAAATTTGATTTTGAAAAATATTTGCTTTCTACATATACCAATTAATCGTTCTGTTTATGAAAAATCCTCCATATTTTCACCTGTCCTTGAGATTGTGTAGGGTGTACACATACTACCAGACCTCTTCCATTCCTTTCCTCTTCTTTTCTTCTCTCCATTCTACCTTGCTCATCTTTCCTCGTTCTTCGTTTTCCAGTAACTGCCCAGGTGCACTTTTCTTCATTTGTGTTATTTCTGTGTTTTGTTTTTGTTGTTATTGTTGTTTTGCATGACCACGGGCATGTCTTCTCTTTTGGTCACACTTTCCTGGTATACACGGCCAAATAGTGTCTGTGGCATGATATTGCTGTGTTACAAAACTTTTTGTATATGCATTCTAAAAAAAAAAGTATTGTTGATATCATGCTTGAATTATCAGCATCATTTTTATAACGATTAATGTGCAACGGCACATAGATACATTTACCATTTTAGTGGTATATTGGTGTTGCTGTTATTTTCGCGCCAGTATTCCACGTCCTTCGACATTGGCTTTATAGTGGAACACTCTTTTACATCGTTATGATTACTTCTTCTTTTTTGTTACCATGACAAAGTGTGCATCGTTCCTTTTCATTTGCTATGATGCAATTCGTGCATATATCTATATTGTGTTCTATGAACTGTCCTTTCCAGCTGAATGAAAGTCAATTGACACAATCTGTCATGTACCGCTTTGTATCATGCATTTTTAATGGAAATAAAGTATAGGATTTAATTGAGTTTAATGCTTAATGTGAAGAATTATTGCATGGCTTTCTTTGTAGGATTTACATTAATGGCACGTAGTTCAACCTCTATGCTGCTCGCACCATTCTTGTTTTGACGAAATAAACCAATAGGGACTGTCTATCTATCTATCTATCTATCTATCTATCTATCTATCTATCTATCTATCTATCTCTCTATCCATAGATGCTGCTTTTATAAAAAAAAACCCCAAATTGGATCAAACGAATTTCTATACACGTACCTGTGTTGTGATACAAAATTATTTGTATTTGCATTCTAAAACAAGTATTGTTGATTATGCTTTTATTATCAGATTCATAGTGATTACTATGCAACGGTGAATATATTTTTATTTATTGGTGTAGCTGTTGTTTTCAATCCAGTGTTCCATGCAGGTCCTTCGAGCATGGCTTCATAGTGGAACACTCTATTCCATCGTTATGATTACTTCTTATTTTTTTGTTACCACGACAAAGTGTGCATTATTCCTTTTTTGCTATAATGTCATTCGTGCATATTTTCATACTGTGTTCAGTGAACTGTCCTTTCAAGCTGGATGAAAGTCAATTGACGAAATCAGTCATGTACCGCTTTGTATCATGTATTTTTGATGGAAATAAACTACTGGATTTAATTGCATTTAATGTTGAATGTGAAGAATTATTGTATGGCTTTCCTTGTAGGATTTACATTAATGGCACGGAGTTCAGCCTCTAGGAACCACTCGACACCACTCTTGTTTTGACGAAATAAACCAATAAGGCCTGTGTATCTATCTATCTATCTATCTATCTATCTATCTACCTATCTATATACATATAGATGCTGCTTTTATAAAAAATAGCAAATTGGATAAAACGAATTTCTATACACGTACCTATGTTGTATCAAAAAATGTCAGGGATAACAACGCGTCATTCTCATGGTGGTGAAGAAGGTGGCAGGCAAACCTGATGATTGATAAAGGTTTAAATAGGACACAACAAAATACAGCGTTCTTCCAATTTCCTCAACACATAAGACGCTGTGAACGTGATGAAACCTCCCCTGCAGTATTCTTGCACAGTATCTTTCCAGGGAGGTGACCTCCCTGATCGTTCCTGGCACGCACATCCAAAGACCATCTATGTTGCTGTCGACAATGTCCATGTTAATAATCCTGTAACAAGGATTTTTTATGGGGGGGGGGGGGGGGGAGGGGGGCATGGGAATGGTATGTATTAGGAACCTCAACCTCATCGTAATGCAATGCTGTTCTAAGAGCACGAATGTTAATATCCAGCAATAAATATATTTGTTGCTATTGTTTCCCCATTCATAAATCCCTTCATGTCTACTTGCAGGAGATGTGGTCTCAGAGTCAATCAGAGTCCTTACTCTGTATATTGAAGTGTATCAGTGACAACTACATGGCGGATTGTATTTGTTTTGTTTGCCCTGTCTTTCGGCCCACTTTCCGATGAAATTTTGTTCCCAATTGTCTCTCAACTAGTGGAATTAGAGCAAAAATGTAAATGAAGTAATTAATGTGCACGATATAGATGTTCAGTGCTAACGTATGGATTTTCAAAGTTCTGCAAATGATCACCAGGGCTCCTGTTCGTCTGTCCAGTGGGTGTCACCCCAATGTTGTGCCGTGACACTTGCATTTGTTGCAGAGTTGCATGTTTTGTTGTTGTTGCTTTTTTTTAAACATGACTTTCGTGCAGTTCATGACTTTTTGCTCTAATCTGAGACCACATCTCCTGCAAGTAGACATGAAGTGATTTATGAACGGGAAACAATACCAACAAAATTAATGAATTTATTGCTATGAATAGACCACTCAGATGTGGTCTATATCCAGGTTAGAAAAATAAGAAAATTATAAGCGCACCTGAAAAAAAAAAAAAAAAACGTTACCGATGAAGAAACCACAACACAAACAGTCACAGCAAGACACACACACACACACACACACACACACACACACACACACACACATACACAAATATACTCTCTAAAAATCGAGTGAAAATATTCACTCTTAAAGGAGTGAATACAAAAAAAGAGTGAATTTAGAGTGAAAATGTTCATTTTCACTCGTTTTAGAGTGACGTCAAGGATCACTCCAAAGTCTTCGAGTGATCCCTGAGGTCACTCCGAAATGAGTGAAAATGAACATTTTCACTCAAAATTCACTCCAATTTCACTCTGAATTCACTCTTTTTTGTATTCACTCTTTTAAGAGTGAATATTTTCACTCGATTTTTTTAAGAGAGTATATATATATATATATATATATATATATATATATATACATGCACACACACAGCATACGCACACACGTATACATACACACAAAACACTTTTCCTCTCATGTTATCGCAATGTCGTGCCTGTTTTTTTTTTTGTTACTGTCATTGCTATTGGATGAGTTATAATCAGCTACCAAAGATTTCCATGTAGAATGGCTCAATTATTGCATTGTTTATTCTATTATTATTATTGTTATTATAATCATTATTATTATTATTCTTATTATTACTATTATTATTACTTGTAGTAGTAGTAGTAGTAGTAGTAGTAGTAGTAGTATCTATATTATCATTATAACCTTTGTACTAACATTAATTTTGTGTCTAACATGCATTCGGAAATTATGGATAGATTCGTTTGGTGCGCCATCTACAGGTGGCATACATTAGAGGCAACTGCAAACATACACACACACACACCCACACAATCGCGCGCTAAGGCTGATCTGCTCTCTTATTTTCTTCCTATAGTGCCAACCACACAAAGCATTATACCATATTACAAAGTATATTCACTTCGGGGACAGCTTGCCCAAAGACTAAAGCCAGCGGTGAATTTTATTCAAGTTACTTTCTTCCATCTACGTACACAGACGGGTTTGCATGTCCTTCGGCTCAGGGTTAAAAACCAGAGGTAAAAAACTCGAGACAAAAAATTCTCTGGAAAACGTTTGACCTCGCAATACTCTAACTCCGAAAAGCTTCTGTAGATATATATTTGTTTTAAAGTGATAACGTTGAAATGGTTGTAGGACATTCAACACTATTCCGAAACCAACCCATGTTAAATTAAAATCATTAACATTTAAGTCTGAACGTGTTGAAGGCGCAAGCTAGAATAGCTGACAAGCCCCACGCCCTCGAATATCGCTACCAAACCCACTATACTCAAGACGCATCATTTCTGAATAATTATTACATGGAAATTCCCACATCGCCTCATATTCGCATAATGCATACATCAGAATTCTCATTAATGATTCCAGACAATTTTTGCCGGCTATACGGTGTACCGCAGGCAAATAATATTACTAGTACTTTATTTCGCCTCCCTGCCGATACTGCTGGACTGTAACTTTTTGACCAGCTATCCTTTATAGGCAAGGATAGTTTATCTCCGTCTGTCTGCCTTCTCTGTCTGTCTGTTTGTCTGTCTGTCTATCTGTCCGTCAGTCTTCCTATCGTCATATCTTAACATCTCGTGACTCATAAATTGTCGTTATAGAGCACAGGTGAGTTGTGCATCATTCTCCGTGAATTCATGTGTTGAATATCACACTTCATTGGCAGTAACAAGTCAATGTTCCCTTATCACGCATCGTGCACTTTGAACGCATAATCATCTCAATGAATATCCACCTATACTTATTGCTTATCCCACATTATAGTCACCAGATATTCAATAGGAAAAACCCATCACTGCCCATGGACCCATCGTCACATGCGTCAAATAGCAAAACAGGGAACAACTTACTTGCATTTTTTTTTTTATTTCACTAAACTCATCCATCCTCATGTTTATGCGTAATTTTTATCACTGAGATTTTAAAGTTGCTATGCATCTACATGTGCAAATTGACAATGAAGAAGCAAATGAGCATATGAGTGCCCTGAAAAAGGCATGCTATCAGTGCATCGCTGCCCAACTTGCATAGCAAAGAACGAGAAACCCACGAGAGTATAGGGAGGCGAATGGCTTTCCGCAAACGCTACTCTGTTACGCACTCCGTAGATCTTAAAGCTGCGAGAAAGTACGCAAAAAAAAGCAAAGCAAAAACATAAGAACAAAAAAGAAAGGGGAGGGGAGAGAAAACCCCATTCAAACAACAACAACAACAAAAGAAAAACAACCAAACAGAAATCAGCCGGAACCGCTCATGAAAAAAAAAAAAATAGAAAAGAATGCCCATTTGGTTAATGTCGCAGTCGTGTTTTTGACGATGTTTTGATTACGTGCACTGTGTACAAAAGCCCGTGATAAGCTTGCCGAAAGTAGACGGGCTGCAAATTTGTGTTGAAAACGTAATCGATTGATAATTATATTGCAACGCAAATAATTTCATGCAGCAGCCTGTTGAGTTTCATAAGTAACGAAGAACTAATTGTCGTGACGGTGGTTGAGATAGGCAAAGAGTCTAGGAGAAATTTGCCCAGTAAGCCCAGTATCGCCAGAGTGAGCCGCCCGCAAAGAAAACAAAATCGATTCGGAACGCAATGCATGAATGGAGGGTTTACTGAGATATGATATTGTTCACAAAACGGAGTCTAACTGTTTGGTCTGAGGTTTTTTAATTCGCGTTTGCTCGCTGAAGGACACTCATTCGAACGAAGATTTGCGGATTCATAGAGACTACAGAAACTGTCTTTCTATTTAAAAACTTCAAACATGTCTGAACCTGCGGTGCCAACTTTCTCTCTCAGCACTGCCGCATCTCAGGCGAGAGGCGTCGCTGGCAACAACTCGACGGCCGCTCGTTCGGGCCATTTTGCAGCCCTGATACTGGCAAGAGGAGGCAGTAAGGGGATTAAGCTGAAGAACTTCCGGTCCATTGCGGGTCAGCCGCTCGTGACGTGGGCCCTTAGGGCCGCCATCGACTCTGAAGGTACTCCTCAATTCTTCTATCATGTTAATCATTAACTCCGTCAGGTGCATGTCTACAGACAGCTATTAAAATTTATTTAATGTACTACATACCAAGCATATCATTAGCCATCCATCAGTTTTTTTTTTAAACGAACACATTAGTTCTTGATCTATATATATTTTGCAAAGACGTTGTTACCGTAAGACGCAAGCTTAATCCTTCCCATTATACAGGATCAGAGAGACAATGCCTTAGCAAATTTAATGCATCATTGTGGTATACTGTCGGCTATATTGAAATAGATGGAATATTATAATTAATATGACACGGGTAACGTCGCACTATCAATTGTGACGCGTGTGTAAATACTGCCGAAACGGTGCAATTTCAGTGGAAAACGTAAGAAAAAAAGAATACATGAAATATAATAGCAACATACGTTATGAGGAATCAAATAATTTTGTGGGTAGTATAGGAACAAACTGTATATATACCCTTCCACAGGAACTAGCATAGATGTTTAGTCATGAGAAAGACTTGCGTTCTTGTGTCCTCTATCTTTCTGCTCAGTCAAGAATTATCTGAGCTATGTCGAATGAAGCATCACAACAATCGCTGTAAATCATATTACCGACAAGAAAGGGAAAAGGGAGAAAATCCTTTGAATCGTTCTTTGGACCATTTATTATGACCCGTATAGGGCCTATGTCTGATGCTATATTTTGTCATAATTGAGTATATTACAACATGAAATGTCTTGACAGTAGCCATATGAGCTTCGTTAATTGTTCGTCAATTAAAAAAAAGAGAGGGAAAAAAGGTTCGTTATTCAAAAGGTCGTTATTCTGAAATGAAATGAAGAATGTTACTCCGAAAACGTAATAAGGCTCGTTATACATGGTTCTTTAAGCCAAACGTTTGCTGTTCCAAAGGTTCGTAAAATCACTCAAAAGTTTCGTTAACCCGAAAATGAAATAAATTATTTTGAATAAACGATTAAAAAGAAGAAAATGCTGGGATATCATGCATTGGAAAATGAATGAAAATTACTGGTGCACACACACACACACAAACACACCACACACACTCACACAAACATGTAGATAGCCTGAAATATGCATGTTTATGTTTAAAGTGGTGAAACAGTAAATTTTTTGAATGTCTGGTGTTATATAAATTTATATTCCCCCAATTTTAGAATATTGTGTACCAGTTTTTAATGGTGGACTTACTTTAAAACAACTACTGCAGTATAAGTTTGGAAAGAATACAGAACAGAAAGTGTAGAATTATTCTTGGTAAAAATTATCTGGATAATGAAAATACTCATTTTCAATGTGAATTAGGACAATTAGAAATTAGAGGGAAAATGTATTGAATTTGCCAAATCTTTCTTCAAGGCATGTGCCTAAAATATACACAATTTAAAAGCAAAACAGGCCGTTGTAGAAAACTGCAATTCCATATTCTATTAATCCACTCAATTCTCAGCAATTTGTGTGTAACTTTTTCTTTTGAAATTATGCACATTTACACTATTACTGTTCTAGTCTCCATTCAGTTCAAATTCAGTCCATTTTGAATTTCCTGATTTTGTGATATATATATATATATATATATATATATATATATATATATATATATACCATACTTGGTACACATGTACATGATGCCAATACAAGTCAATTCTGATATGGAAGCCACTCTAATTCTCCCTTTGGCGGCCATGGCAGGCATTTTTCAAAATGGCCGCCATGTGATATAGCAATGCTGTGTATTTTGGAAACTTTAAGTCCGATTGTCGTGATTCTTGCACCAAAGTATAGGTTTTGAGGGTCAAGGATTCCAATAAAATAATTTTTGAGAGGATAAAACCATGGTAACCTACTTATTGGCGGCCTTTCTGAAAAAAAATATGGCCATCATGCTAGATATAACGTATCCTTAAAATGTTTAGACAAAGAGTCATGGCTCTGGTACCAACTTATATGTTTTTAGGGTCAAGGATTCCGATAAATTCAGCTGTAAGTGAATATGAATCGTTTCATCCTACGTTTTGGCTGCCATTATAATAAATATGGCTGCCATACAACAGATAATGAATATTATATATCTTCGAACTCAAAAGATATATAATAACGATTCAATTGTAAAAGTATAGTTCTGGGGTGAAGGTTTTCAATGCAATGATGTTTTAGCAAAGTGAATAGGTTCATGACATCCTTTGTTTTGACGGCCGTTTAATAAATATGGCCTCCCTCATAGCGTACGAGTGTTATGAAAGCGGGATGCCCATTGTGGATTGATTCTGGTGTAAACGTTCGTTTTAGAGGTCAACAATCACTTGTTCACTCATTACTCAACTTCTTTTATAGGATTTCTGTGTGTACAGTGTATGTGAAAAACATGATCTTCACAATTTCATGTTTGAAGTACATATTAATCAAGATTATACATTTTCTATACAATCTCGCTTTCTCTGGTCCCTGGACCATGGAATGAAAATCATAGTTTCCAACCAACATAGTACATCTGTTTTCTTTGGAAACATGACACTAAGTGTGAGAAAACTTCTAGAATTTCTTGGGTCACTTACATCAAATGTAAACACACTATATGTATGTCTATAAAATCCATGATTGACCAGGCTGTTCTGATACTTACAACTACACTGAATCTTATACATCAAACGATAAAGTAAATAATACATCTTTATAGGTTCACATCTAATTGTCATTTACAGCGTAGTGGGTAAAGAATCGGCCTCATGAAAGAAATTAGATCTTCTGCCAAAGTTTTGTATCCTATACCAACATCATTTCTTTTAGACAAAGCTGGACACGATAGGTTTTTGTGTCATCATCTTGACATTTATGATGCACTTGGCCCAATCTGTTTCTTTCCTGGGAGCTGGTTTATCGGTTGAAATGAGCTTTACTTTTGAAGCCATGTTATCCTACAAATAAATCCAATTACCAATTACTTAAAAAGATAACATTTTATGTAAATGTGTTTAACAGAGGTAAAGCAAAAAAAAAACTTATGTGTATATTTTTTTCTAGAAATTTGACTAACATTTTCTTTTTAAATGGATTTGTGGTTGTGAATTTTACCTTTTGATGTACTATACAATAATTTGTAAAGAACAAGAACAAGGAAAAATCAAATAATCTGTTTCCGTGTGTAGTTCTACTCATAATACATTACTTGTTGTGGTTGATCTATGCATTAATTTTTATTAATGATTTTAGCCTCTTGAACTGAATTTCACCCTACCCTAACCCCAAAGAAATTATACAAATATGTATTTGATGCATTTGCCATTCTCTTATGGAATAAGGATTAAGGTTTCATAATTCAAAAGTAACTTCTACAGGTAAATGGACAGTGGGCAGTTCAACACAATTCTATAACGTAACAGCGCCCATCCAAAATATAAACTACAAGAAAAATTATGCTAATTTATGAATTTAAGGAAAACTCAAAGAAATAAAAAATTTTAGGTTCATAATTATTGGAAGATAAAACTGCAGAATAAAATATCCAGTAAATCGATCTTACTTACCGGCACCAGTAGAAATACTGAAGACGTTCTCTAAAGCGCACCTACATCTATATATGCAGTCACGTTCATCACCCCTCAAGGGCGTAGCGAGGGGGGTGTTTTGGGTGTTCAAACACCCCCCTTTGCCAAAATGGGGGTGTTTGAGGTGTTCAAACACCTCCCTTGGGCAAAAGGGAGGTGTTTGAGCTGTTCAACACCCCTCTTCAACAATGTTTAGATGTTAAAAAATGAAACAAAAGCTGTCTTTACCGCCTTTATTTCCGTTTTGAATTCCGCCTTTCCTTTCTTTTGTGTTCATTTTCTTTCTCTCTCTCTCTCTCTTCCCTGCTTTGCTTTCTGGCCGAATCGCGAAGATACATTGCGCATAATGTTCACCGTTTACCGGTATTACACCGTACGCGGTACCGTAAATTGTGTATGATGCATTCATGTGTGTGCAATGCATGCTATACCGATTCTGTGACGCGCTTTGTGTATTATCGAAGCATCGACGTTTCTACTTCTTCTCTTCTTTCTTTTCCTCACCTTTTTGTCTTTTTTACTCCTTTTTTTCTTCATGTTTTTTCTTTTCCTTTTTTTTTTTTTTGCGTTTTGGGGGCGACCACACCCATCGTCCCCCTGGCTACACGGGTGTGGTCTGGGTCAGGTTCTCCCATTTGTTTATACACAAAATGCGTCGGTTACTTATCCAATGCTGTTTTGCGCCCTTTTCCATATGCATGGCAGGCGTTACACCAAAAACGGCGATCTATCCGGTCTTCCCCTCTCCATTATCTTTTGTAAAAGTAATTCATGAAATTGGGGTCTTAAGTCTTAACTATACTGATGCTTCATACATTTATTACTAGTAGTAACATTGGTTATACGAGCACAATTTCGCCTGCGGAGGGGAGGGGAGCTGAACCTTTCGGCTTTTTGCCAAAATTATCAACTTCCTTATTTTCCCAAAATAAAGTGAGAAAAAACGCTACACAATGCAGTGCCTCAAATTTCGATTTTTTTGTTCTTAATAATTGAAGTTAATTTAAGCTAATTTGTGTGTGTGTGTGGGGGGGGGGGATCCAGACTATTAACACTAATATAAAAACAAAAGCCTTTAGCTGCCACTTCCATTTCCGGAAAGTGAATAATTTTTATTCCTCCAAAGTTAAACTACTAGTACTCTGTCTCATGATTTGACCACAAATTTTGAAGATAAAGATATGCAATTATTTGAATGAGTTTTGATAATATAATTATTAGACCCATTCATATCCGGGTTTTTTCTTTTCTTCTTTTTTTTTTTTTAGCGGAGGCGCACAAAACTAAAAGTTCCTAATTTTTCCACGATCGACACTCCTAATAGCCCTGTCATGACGTGCCAGTATCAGCAGACCTAAGTTTAGTTCTGTTCTGTAGTGTCTGATGTGGGAATATTTTATTCGCAAACGCAGTGCATCTGTGCAAGGACGAAAATGGGAAGTTGTTGCAATGAAAGATTTTTTGTAATGATTCAACTAGGTATCGACTAAGATTTTACACTTAATGTCTAAAATCATTTAATATCAAATTATTTGCATTTAATGCCCCTTTATGAACACCTCCAATATTACTGGGGGATGCATGTATGTTCTTGAGGGACGCACATTGCACCGTGCATTGCCCCCCCCCCCCACACACACACCATGGGCGTAAATCCCGGGGGAGGGGGGATGGGGGGATATATCCCCCCCCCCCCCGAAATGGAGGAGGGGGGATGGCCTGTACAATCACCCCCCCCCCCCCCCCTGAAATTTGAGGGAAAAATGGAGGAAGCAGAAATGTGATTGCATCAATTTTGGCATATTGCATGACGTTCGTACGCCCGCCTCCAGATAGGTAATAGAGCTGAATAGTCTTGTAGGATAATGTATACATAATTTTCTCAAGCGCTCGCTCGCTTCGCTCGCTCGCAAAGACAGTAATATCGACATAAGGTATGACCCAGACGTTGACAACGTCAAATAGTATAGGCCTATACATTGTAAACATGTAAATCCAAAATTTCACCAAAAGTGTGCACCAGATCGCTTAATTTCAGGTCTGAAAATGCAAAATCTTCCTCGTCTGAGAGGGGGGTATCCCTCTCCCACACCCTCCCCCCATTCGGTCGCTCCGCTCCCTCGCACAGATATTCCAACTCCAAGTCCCTCCCCCACCCACCATCATTACAGAACGATGCCTCTGGGATGATTGCTTTATTGACTTAAATCAGGAAAACAGAAAAATACAATACCTACAGGAAGATAATACCGGTACGTTATTACACACAAAGAAATGGAGATCCATATTACCATTTCATTGAATATATTTGGGCATTATTCAGGGCTATGCTACGTTTTTAAAAGGGGGGGGGGGGGGGGGGTCAAAATCACCTGTCAGTCAAGAAGAAAGAAAATCAAAAGATAAGAGAAACAGCAACAAAAATCCTTCCTTCTTTCAAGGTCTGATTTTCCGCCAAAAGTCGGCTGACAAGCAAAAGAAAAAAACAAACAAAAACAAAAAGTCTTCATGTTTTTGCTGCCACTTCCCTCATACTTTATATTTCATGCAAAACAGTGGTACATTCGATCCCTGTTAAGTGTGTGTGTGTGGGGGAGGGGGGCGCCAAGCTTCCCCCCCCCCGCATCTGCTCGTTAAAAACGAATAAAAAACTTGATTATACTAAAATGGTAATTCAAGGGTTACTAAACTGCTTTTGAAATCGACATGAAAGGAGGATCAAGAAATAAGATATTTTGCTATGATTTCTTTTAACCATAATTAAAGAGGTATATAACGTGAAACATTGTGCAAAAAGTCCTGAGCCGACAAAATAACCACGATTCCGCATGATTCCTGGTTGGCATTCTGAATATAAGCAGGATGTGCACAGTGTACTCAGAACATCCGAACGGCAAAAAGAGTCGCTGTAACGTTGCGCAATGTAATGTAGAATGTACACCTTTGTACCTTACGCTTCGTATATATCAAAGCTAGATCATTAATGATTTTGCAGTGTTGCTTTACATACTAGTCTATATCAAAATGCCTTGCATTGCCAATAATAAGACTTGACCTGGGCTATTTCCTAACTTTTTCATGTATATAAAACACACACACACACAAACACAAACAATAATATTAGAGGATGTTCTAAAGTGCAGATTTTGGATATCCTTCCCCCATTTGGTCACTTCGACGTCCCCTCGCTCGTCATACCTCCCCAAATCATGAACATAAACCGACACCATTGACTACCAGTGGCGGATCCGCCCCCCTCTCAATTTCCAAAGCGTAAAAATATAGCTACAAAAGGCAGTTTTTGGACTGCAAAATTTTAAAATTTTCAAGCTCACTCGGTCCGCTCGCTCACATTTTTAGTTGTTATGCTATTCTCCTGATGTCACTGCCAGTTATTGACAGCAGTTGCGCCCGTTGCACCCCCCTTAATTTCCAAAGCCAAAAAAGTATAGCTACAAACGGCAGTTTTGGGACTGTAAAATATCAAAATTTTCAAGCTCACTGGCATTTAATCGCTATGCCATTCTGCTGATGTTGGTACCAGTAATTGCCAGCAGTTGCGCTCGGTGACCCCCCCCCCCTCCCCTTAATTTCCAAAGTGAAAAAATACAGCTACACAAACGGCAGTTTTGGGACTGTAAAATGTCAAAATTTGCAGGCTCACTCGCTGCGCTCGCTCGCATATTATAATCTTTATGTTATTCTCCTAATGTTGCTGCAAGTAATTGCCAGCAGTTGCACCCGGTGCCCCCCCCCTTAATTTCCAAAGCGAAAAAATATAGCTACAACCGGCAGTTTTGGGACTGTAAAATGCAAAAATTTTCAAGTTCGCTCGCTTCGCTCGCTCGCATAATAATCGTTATGTCATTCTCCTGATGTCGCTGCCAGTAATTGTCAGCAGTTGTGTCCGGTGCGCCCCTAATTTCCAGAGCGAAAAAATATAGCTACACAAACGGCAGTTTGGGGACTGTAAAATGTCAAAATTTTCATGCTCGCTCGCTCCGCTCGCTCGCATTAATCGTGATGCCATTCTCCCGATGTTGCTGCCAGTAATAATTGTCAGCAGTTGCGCCCGTTGCGCCCCCTTAATTTCCAAAGCGAAAAAATATAGCTACAACCGCCAGTTTGGGGACTGTAAAATGTTAAAATTTTCAAGCTCACTCGCTTCGCTCGCTCGCATATAATCGTTATGTCATTCTCCTGATGTCGTTGCCAGTAATTGCCAGCAGTTGCGTCCGGTGCGCCCACTTAATTTCCAAAGCGAAAAAATATAGCTACAAACGGCAGTTTGGGGACTGTAAAATGTCAAAATTTTCAAGCTAGCTCGCTCCGCTCTCTCGCATTCATTTCAATTGTTATGCAATTCTCCTGATGTTACTGCCAGTAATTTGTCGTTTCACACCCGACGTCCGTCATTCCATAATCCATAAGGAAAAACATGACTGCGCAGTGGAATGTATCACATTCCGTTATGTATTGCAGTCCCCATTACAGTTTCCAGACTGACAGCACACGCACCTACGCGCACACACACATACACACGCACAAGCATGCATACACACCCTAAAAATTACTTTTCCACGAGGTGCCCCCCCCCCCCCTGTCTTGACCAACCCGCCACGGTACGTCACTGGCTGCACCCGTCCGGTTATGGGCTTGTAATCGTGGTGATGGTGACTATCGCCGATCATCCCGCCTCCCCCCCCCCCCCCCCACTCCTCAGCACGGATTTACGCCGTTGACACACACACACACACACACACACACACACTTGTTCAACGTCCGTTGGCAAAAGCATACGGATTTGGGAGCCCACAGACACGACGTAGCAATTTTAGGCTACTGCATGAGAAACTTCTGCTGCGTCCGGGCTGTGTTTGGGCCACGGATTCACTCCCCGTATGATGCGCGTGCTCTCTACAGCCAACGAGCGCACAACGAATTGACACCGTGCGTCTTTTACGAAAAAATATAAAAGACGCCCGGTGTCAGTGAGTTGACCGTAGAGAGCACGCGCCTCACGCAGCTCGATCAATCGAAGCGAAAGATCCTCATGCACTAAAAGTGCCAAGACGTGTCTGCGTGTTCCAAAATCCGTACGGAATCGGTACTCCCCACGTACGGATCTCAAATTTTGCCAACTTTTTTGCACGTAAACAGCGTGCGGGCCACGTACTTACACCTTGCGCAACCGTACGGCCGACGTGCGTTGACGTACTCCCTTCCGGCGGTTGCCACTCCCTCCGTTTTCAGAAAAAACGTGGCGGACGTGGCCTCCGCAAGAAAGGTACGGGCAAAAAAAAAAACACGCATTGTGGGTTACCTGGGCAAGCTGTTGCCTTATTGTATTATTCTGCTATGTCTGAATTAATTTGGCTCTTTTTAAATTAATGATCCTTGCGTGGAGTTATTAATTTGAATAAAATATGCAGTACTCGCTGCTATTAACTTTAAGGGATTCGGACCAACACTGACTATCGGGCGAAAGCTCGGTAGTCTAGTGGATATGACGCCTGTCTAGTAATCAGGAGGTCGTTTGTTCGATTCCCATCCGAGTATGTAAAGCCCATGATGGTTTTTTTTTTTTTTTTTTTTTTTTTTTTTTAATATCATGGCTTACTCAAAACACACTGAGTAATCGGTGTTTATACATGTTGAGAAGGGCGATTTGTCAATCAGTTGCATTCAACCACTCCAACCATGTTTAACCCAGTGACTTCCTGGGATACTACATTAAATCTATAAGTTAAAGCAAAATTCAATGTAACTCGTAAGAAAAAGAATCAAGATAAATTTCCTTCATAACAACAGGGCTCTGACACTGTATAATAGAGGGGTGGGTTTGCCGCCTTCGACGGCCCTACTAGTTCACATTGCCCATGAGTCGCATTGGCATAACTACGAGAAGGGGCATGGGGGGCACATGTCCCCTCAAATTGGCTGGTCAAAAAACCCAACAAAACATTTACGAAAGTAGGAAAGGAAAAGAAAAGGAAAGAGAAAGGAAAGAAGAGCAAACAAAAAGAAAGTGGAAGAGAAATACCCGGAAGCGTTCGCTACCTTCGCTCACACGCATTTTAAGTATCTTAAGCAATGCAGGTTATATTGATAGTTACTATTCTTATAAAAGGGAATTGGTTTGTATCTTGTGTCTCTATCTAATGTCATATTATTCTTTTACTTATAAAGAATTTTAGTATATAATATAACTGCATATAATCGGGCGGAGGTTGACCTAAAATAGATGAATTTCATCTGTGGATAATGGCCTGTGACCAATAGCCTAGTCCTATCATACCCACTATATGAGAACGGAAGATGCCGATAAAATATACACCATCATGAGAATGGAGAAACAATACACTAGAACCTAGGGGGGGGGGGGGGCGTTTCATGAAGGAACTTGTCGGATAAAATGTCCGACAAGTCAGTTATACCCGACAAGTTCAGAGAAATCAGCCAATCAGACTTAAGAATTTCTCAAAACTTGTCGGATATAATTGACTTGTCGGATATTTTATCGGACAAGTTCCTTCATGAAATGCCCCCCTGTTCTCAGTATACAAAATTCCAATTTTTCATCGCTCGTAAAATCTAGGAACAAGATGGTTTCCATCAGTAGCGTGATCTGCCATGCCTGAATATCATAATACTTGGGTAACTATATTCGAATGCGGCATGAAGATGTACTTAATAAAAATCAATTATTGTATTTTGATGACGAATCTACGTTTTAAAGAAAATAAAGTTTCTTCTCGGTCGCTCGCTCGCAGAATGGTTACGGACGGCAAGCGAAGTGCCCAAACAGTCATATTCGGCTGATAGCTTGCGGCTGATAGCTTAGGTGATGGAATTATCTTATAGGCTTATAGTGAATTTTGGTGACGAAATCACACTTCTATACCGTGAAAAAAGAGAAGTTAAGTTAATGAAATTTCAGATGAGATCACTACGAACACGATACAATAATAATAACGATAATGATTGATAATAATAATAATAATTGTACTAAAATGATTATGATGATAATGATAATGATAATAATAATAATGATAATAATAATACTAAACAGAATGACAGAAATAGTTAAGATAGATATGAAATAATTAAATCTGACATTTCCTTTTCCTTGTTTCCTGTTAATGTCACTTTCATATATTTGCATGTTTTATTTTTATGTCTACATGTCTCTGTATCTTCTGAATATGTAATTTCCATTGAGTTACATGTAAAGAGAACAAATTCCCATATGGACAATAAACGATGAGTTGATTGAATTCACATTATTATCATAATTGTTATTGTCATTATTATTATCGTTATTATTATCATTTTCCATGTTTATCGGCAAAACTCCTTGGAGCTTCTTCCCGCTTCCCACCCCCTCTCTCCACCATACTTCCAAAGCGTTCCCGCTTCTCCTGTCAATCAATTATTTTCAGTTAAAATAAAGAATAGATCTAATCTTGAACACCCCCTCTAAAAAATCCTGGCTACGCCTATGTCACCCCTCATCAATGAATGATAAGGAACAATAATTGTTTTGGATTGCCAGAGCTCATTCGATTCCTTCATATGATTCCTCATAATTTTGTGTAACGGTTTTGACAAGGTCATACAATGAAATAATGAAGAAGAACTGAACACAAACTTTAGAAATCAGTGGGTCTTATAGGACTGCAATAATCATGTCTTTGTGGCTGGAAACTATGGCAGTACACTAATTGTACTCTCCTGTCATGCCTGTCTATGCATCCAAAATGGGGGGGGGGGGGGGGGTGGGAGTCTTCTATTCCATTCTTACCATTTATTCTACCTTTGATATTCAACACGATTATCTATAGTATTCCAGGTATGCAACAATTGTGCTTATGTAATGTTCAATACCTACTTGAATAGTGTATGTGATAAAGGTATGGTCAATCAACAACAAGCAATAAACAATAAAGAACTAAACGCACAGGGTGGCCCCTCAGAAAACGGAAACGAATATTCTTTTTTTTTTTTTTCAAAACCAAAACTAAATTGTCCAATTTGGTTGAGTACTTTTCTTTCTAGACATGTTTTTGTTGATCATTAATTTCTTACTTTATTTTATCAAAGCTCAGCAACGGAGACTGGCCAACAATTAAAGGTCAATTTTCGACAATAATCCTATTCAAGCATTCCACATTGTGATTTGCGGCCTCAATTCTTTGTTAGTCTCCCAAGGCAGTGGCTTTTGTTCGATGCTGAAATTTGTTGAATTGAGCTAGAAAATTTATTCTTGACCCGTCTTTACAAAAAAATCTGTAAAATTAAACTAATGAACCAAATCGGATTATTCTGGTGTCATTCTTCTTCTAGATAAATTCTCTATAACTCTCTGTCATTCATTTTGGCATCAAAGTATGGCAAATGTGTAAATATTTGTGAAAACTCACGTTTCCGTCAATTCTAGGCCACACTGTATATAATGTTTGTGTGTGTGTGTATACTTATGAAGTGCGGCAGTTATAGTTATCAAAATGGACATGAAAACGAAACGTGTTAGTTCTATTCATCAACAGATGCCTGTTTAAAATCATTGACCCCAATTAGTTTCAAAGACGTACAGTATATATATTGCGGCGGCCCTGTTTTAAAATGGCAGCCAAAACATAGGATGTGATGGTTGTATACACGAAAAGATGTATCCATTTAAATAATGGAACCCCAAAAACATATTTTTGTACCAGAATCATGAAGATGCATCCATTCGTTTTAAAGATATATGAATAGAATGTAGAGCGGCAGCCATGTTTTTTTTCTTTCAAAATGGCCCCTAATAAGTAGGTTGCCATGGTTTTATCTTCTCAAATATTATTTCATTGGAATCCTTGACCCTCAAAACCTATACTTTGGTGCAAGAATCACGACAATCGGACTTATAGTTTCCAAAATACACAGCATTGCTATATCACATGTACCAAGTATGGTGCTTTTACCATAATGTGCATGATTCACCCTATGTTCTCTATAATAAAGTTATCCGCTGGACTATTAGCGGCTTTATGCTTGATGCACCAACAAAGGTATAATAAATTTGTCGCAGGGTGATAGTCCAGAAACAGAAGAATAGGGGATTCTCGTTTATAAACCAAGGAGGTATAGTGAATAATTTATTGGAAATACACTGGCCATGGGGCTATACTTTGTGCATTTGACGTTTTGGACGTGAATTCCCCTTTCAATAGTGAACACCTGACTTTGTGATATTCCGATTATCCAGGTCAAAATAGTTGCTGTAAGTGTGTGTGTGTGTGTGTGTGTGTGTGTGCTTATGTGTGTGTTTGTATATATATATATATATATATATATATATATATATATATGAGTTAATGTACCTGGCCACTTGTATACTTTTGCAGTTTTCGATAGCGTATGGGTGTCTACGGATCATGCAGACATCGCTCGGGTTTCGGAAGAATGCGGTGCGAGCGTGTTCCACCGCGGGTCGTGGTCCGCGCGCGATCACGCCTCGTCCTCCGAGGCTATCAAGGAGTTTTTCGACGCTCACCCAGGTATGCCTAAGGGCCAAAAAGAGAAGGAAGAAAGAAAGAAAGAAAAAACTAAACATGGTGCTTGGCTTAGAAGTTCTTCTCATTTATTCCCACCCTTTCAGTAAAAAAAAAGTTCATCAAATAAAAAAACCCACAACAATAATAACGGGTGGATGTAAGTCTACCTTGACTTCGTTATTTTTTGTTTCTATGTTTTGCTTTATCTTGCTTTCTTTTCGTTTTTTTACTTGCATCCTCACGTTACGTACTAGTATTAATTTGTTGAAACATATGCCCACAGACCAAGAGATTACATTGTGATGTTCTTCAATTTGCTTCTAAAATTCATCTTGGGATATGCGCTACCGAAGTAATTTCACCATCGCAGAACCCACGCATCAATAATCGTGAATATGTTGCAATAAACTATTATCAGATATTCAAACATTGCACTTTTCTTGTGACATCTACAGCTGTACATTTATTCTATATGAATAATGTGTCTCTTAATCTGTTTATCTATATCTATATATATGAAGAGTTTGTTCGCGAAAACCGATAAGTCCATTTTTGAAGATTTTGAAGTACGGTCTCTGTCCTAAAGTACAGAGTAATACCTTTTAAATGATATATTGGTCATTACATAAATAAAGGTAAATTTTTTAAGTTATGGTCAAAAGAAATAAAAAATTTCTTATCATTCTCTTTATTTTTCTGGACCTTTAATCGCAAATATCTCCATTTGGCAAATATGGACTTATCGGTTTTTGCGAACAAACTCTTCATATGCATACATAAACATATGTATATGAATATTACATGCGTACATTATAATCTGAACATATGTATCTATGTTGATGTACCTTAACTTCCTTCTATTTGTAGAGAGGAATAGGAAGTTAGAATCGCTGAGCAAGTAAGAGTATTTAGATATAAAACAAAGTAGCTTAACACTAAATAATCCAAATGAAAACATTCATTCTGATTTATATGCAATTATGCTATAACAATAGTTAATATCTAAAGGAGAACCAATGAATTCCTGCACCTTGTGTAAGGGTTGGACATTAACGTTACCTGATGGTGTCCACGTATTAATATGTGCAAGATACAATCACACGGTATAGCAGAAGTGGCAAAACAACATTATTAGGGACAGTTTATTACTGTTACTGTACAATGACAACTCTATACGCATTTGTTTTGCCCTTTTAGGACAACGAAATCAATATACAAAGTCAAAGTCAAAGACATATTTTGATCTTCTTTATGCCTCTGAGTTTTTAGCGCAGAGTGACTATCACATCGGCAGAATGACCAAATGACCAAAATATTTGCCAAGTTTTCAATAATAGGCCTAACTGATATTCAGTCTGAACGATATCAAGACACCACGAAATATGACAGTATTGACTCCTTGTCACAGATACTTAGATACTGGAAATGACAGCGAATTTGACTGAATCGTGAACATGTATATATATATATATATTATATATATAAATATGTATATATATATGCCTACATATATGTATATCCCGAAAAAAGTGCAGTAACGCTAAATAGGAGGAATCATAGCAGAAACTTGTTAAACGTACAAACATCGCTTGTTGTACAGGTTCCGTCCGTTTTCATTACAATTCACTGCTACTGTAACACTTATGTTTTGTAGTTGTGTTTTTCGATGGCGTATTAAATGTCGGTGTTCCATTAGTATTACACGTTTTCTCAACAGCACACAGAAGACCACGATGACTGTTGATATACATGTGTAATCCAGCCTCTTTATTTAATCACAGAGATGCTCGCTCCCGAATCATAATATTTCAGGTGACGATGGAAGATAGAAGATTTAACAGATACAGTATTTGATATAATAGGTGTAAGAGGTACTACCTATCCGACAGCCATATATCGTCCCTAAATAGGGATGGCAAGGGAGACCAACGCAATGTGTCTTAACCCGAAGAGGGTGAAAGAAAGAACTCCTTTTCCAAAGCACATGGTCACTTTTATAATACATGTAGAAGGAGGGGCTCAATCTACAATATTCAAACAGAGGGATTTAACTTATAATAAAATAAAGCTGTAGGTTAATAGTGACCACTGTCAGTCCATGAGTCACTGACACCAGGACTCACATATTACATGATGGGGATGATGGGGGAGAACTTAGCACCGGTAGACAATGGGGAGACAGGTTATCCAGAATTATTACCTATACGAGGGAGTTTTGCGAGGCAATTCCGGTTGTTATTTTGCAGGGTTAAAGGTCAGGAGTTGTTATTTTGCAGGGTTAAAGGTCAGCAGTCAATATGCTTTTCACCACGTCGCTGCGTAGCAATAACAGTATGAGCAAACAGTGCAATCTTCCGGTTTGGGGAGGTGGGAAGGGAAAGAGTGGAATCTCTCTCCCCACCTGCCTGAAAAGCTCTAAACGTAAACATTCCGATCGACCACGAAAAGAAAACATTCCAGGACGTCCAGGGTGTCAGTTACACGCACGCACCGCAGAAGAACGGTGATAAATCAACTCATACAAGGTCGACCACTTACAGCAGCACTAGGCAATGACTAGTCCATTTGTGATCAGTAATTGCACAATGACCATCAGTTTTACAACTCTCAAACTTTAGACAGAGAAGTAAAAATAGAAGTGTAAGAACGTTCAGAAGTTTGAAGTTTGCCTGTTACAACTACATGTATCTTTGAAGTTGGAGTTGAATGATATACACTGATGAACAATTTTGCAATTATTCAACATGTTGATGGTCTACAGGTAGTCAAATGTGGCTTGATCTGTATCATATATAGTGTATAGCCGTATTTACATATTTTCTTAATTTATCTAGGAGGATAGGTAATAATTATGATATTGACTGGCCTTTCTTTCGGGAGGTACCAGATAAATATTGCCCGCACTGAAAACATATTGCCCTCGTCTTCGACTCGGGCAATATGCTTTCAGTTTAGGCAATATTTTCTGGTACCTCCCTCAGGGCCAGTCAATATTATATAAGTGTGTATGGGAGAAGTTAGGCTCCTAGGGAGGTAGGGTGTGTAGACTGACCACAGGATGTGATGACAAGTCGGGTAGGACAAAATTCGCAGAATAACATGCATGAGTTTTCCCTCAAGTCTGTAGTATTTAAAGTTTGGGTTTGTAGCAACAACACTCTTCAGTTTGATATATTACACTACATTACGTCGTCTTTCTTTCACGAAGATCAAAATACTTGCATATTTTGTGTATGTAAGTGTGTGTATATGCACTATATGTATATGTGTATGTTTATCCATTTATCGTTTGCGCATTAACCAGACGTTCATTTCACATACATTTATTTTTTAATCAATTATAACATCTTAATACTTGTATACCTTTCCTCCTGCATTCGCAAACTTCAGCTTGTGACTATTCTTACACCTTGATAGTTTTGTATCATTTGGATATGAAGGAAACAGAAATGAAGATATTACTTTTTGGTCCATTCTGAAATTCCTCGATCTCTCGTAGAAGTGGAAATGGTTGCTCACATCCAGTGCACCTCACCCTCCCTTCATCCTTGGCACTTTAAAGAACCAGTTGCTATGATACGGAGAGGGCAATACGATTCCGTCTTCTCCGTCACCAGGCTTCGAATGTTGAGATGGAAAGAGGTTCCGGATCATCTCAAGCACAGGAAAAGAGATGGTGAGAGAGATTTCTGAAGTAGAGGAACAAATCAGGGAGGGGTGTGAAGAATGGTTTGGAGGAAGAACCAGCAAGTGATATTCAATAGCAAAACACCAAAACCAAACCAAGCATGCCAAAGTAAACCAAAGCAAACCAAATCAAAGCATGCCAAAGTAAACCAAAGCAACCCAAATCAAAGCATGCCAAAGCAAACCAAATCAAAACAAAACAGACCAAAGCAAATCAAACTAAACCAAACTAAGCCAATCAAAGCAAAATAAAGATAAAACAATCTAAATGTGTGTAGCATTCTATTCTCTTATACATTCAATGGTAAGAGATTCCAGTTTTTGGGAGAAATGAGCATTTTCATCAATTCTTCTTATGGTATTATACAGATTGAAGCAAGGAAATCAAAGATGGCTTCTAAGTTTGGATCCCTTCCAAAGACGCTTTCAGTTGACACTGGTCAGAGTCTGTAAATCTTTACCTGATATTAAGGAATTTTCTCTTAAAAGGCATAAAGGCAGTATCCTGTTTCATATACGCACTGCCTTTACATTCTCGAGGAAAAGAAGAAAGAAGTTTAATGACGGGTCTATACACAAGTCTATACGCTGCTTTTAACCTTGTCGCTTGGCTACGAAAGGCGAGGAAGTATACTTTAAAAAAAATTACGTGATTGTTTATTCCGGAAATCGAATGGTACCAGACACTTAAACAGATATGAATACTTGAGTAGTACATTTTATGATGTGATATTTTTACAGCGATTATGAGACTGATACAGAAGGATTTTTTCTTAGTGCTGTCTTTAGGTTGGTTGTTTTAGCTGAAGTTATTATTACGACTATGGATGGGGAAAATAATAATGGAACAGAAGTGGTGCCATAAACATTTAACGGCCATCCTGCTGTTGCTCGTATCATGCCAAGTATCGACATGATTTTAACGCAGTGGATTTTACTCACGCTGTGAGGATATGTGTAGTTTTGATTCAGAAAAAACAAACACAAGCAAACAAGGAAGCATAATATAATACAAACCTTGAAAGTCTTAAACAAGTTCGCAGCGTTAAGCTCTACACCTGGGTATTTCAGTGGTGATAACATTCAAGGCTTAATGAGATATGTTCTCGTTGTCTTGCCATATATTTTGAACGCCATGATTGCATTTTTTTTTTTTGGAGGGGATGGAAGTACTGGACGTTTTGATTTCTGTCAGGTTTGATTATTTGTTTTATTTCTTCCTATTTGACACAAAGAAAATTATACATAGTATGATATTTGAATAACATAGCATTACAGAATAGTGGGGGGGGGGGTTTAATTATTCTGAATCTCAAGTTTATGTATATATATATATATATATATATATATATATATACATGTATATATAAACTATATATAAACAAACTGGTTATGCATTTTTGGCCAATAAAGAATGAGTTTATTAGACTCAAGATATATATATATATATATATATATATATATATATATATATACATTTATATGTAAAAAGGGAAAACTGATCAGAAATGAATGATAAATACTGAAAACTGTGAGCAAAGATAAAGGGTTTTCATCGGGATTCGAACCCGAGACCTCCGGATTACCAAAAATTTATTTATTTATTATTTTTTTTTTTTTTTGGGGGGGGGCAAACTTTATCAATTTGGGGGTGCTGAATCCAAAAAAGTTTGGTTCCATGTTTTTCAACCACATCTTCAGTCGCCATTTTGAATTTTAAAATGGCCGCCATAGCAAACTGTATTTTGACCCATATCTCATAAAGTGAGCATTGTAGAAGCTTCAAATTTGTAGCACAATGCATTGTTGTTATGTCAGACACTCTGATTTATCTTTTTTTGATAAAGTGGATTGTTTTCATACAATTTGCAGGCTGCCATTTTGAATTTCAAAATGGCCGCCATAGCAAACTGTATTTTGACCCATATCTAATAAAGTGAGCATTGTAGAAGCTTCAAATTTGTAGCACAATGCATTGTTGTTATGTCAGACACCCTGATTTATCTTTTTTTTGATAAAGTGGATTGTTTTCATACAATTTGCAGGCTGCCATTTTGAATTTTAAAATGGCCGCCATAGCAAACTTTATTTTGACATTTATCTCATAAAGTGAGCATTGTAGAAGCTTCAAATTTGGTGGAAAATGCATGGTCGTGATGTCAAACACTCAGATATATGTTTTTTGATTCAATTTGTAGGCTGCCATTTTGAATTTCAAAATGGCCGCCATAGCAAACTGCATTTTGACAATTATCTCATAAAGCGAGCATTGTAGAAGCTTCAAATTTGGTGCAAAATGCATGGTTGTGATGTCAGACACTCTGATATATCTTTTTTTTTGATATAGTGGATTGTTTTGATACAATTTTTAGGCTGCCATGTTGAAATTCCAAATGGCCGCCACAGCTTTTTTACCAATATCTCAGGCTGCAATTATTGTATAAGCATCAAATTTTAAAGAATGCACATGCTTGTGGTGTCCAACGTTCCAGTACAGCTGTTTCTAATTGTGGTTCAATTTAGATAGACCACCATGTTGAAATGCAAGATGGCCGCCATAGAATTATAATTCTGAGGTAAGCACCTTCCATAAAATTGTCCTAGTTAGACCAAATTCTTTTCCCGGTCACAGCCATTTTGTAATTCAAAATTACCGCAATAAATTCAAAATGTAAGGACAAGGTTCCAATGACGCCATAAAGCCATGCTGAGAGACACACACACACACACACACACACACACAAAAATGCGTATGGGGTGGCCCAGGGGTGGGGAGGGGGTGAGATGGGGTCCCATACCACTGTCCTATTGTGGGCAAGCGTGTAATATAATATCCCATATAGCCAGGCCAGTATAGACGTGCACGAGGTTCGCGTACTAAGCGCAAAAGCTATATGAGCTTAAAAATACACACGTAATTTGTTTTTGCCTCTCAGGCAACACATTATCTTACGTCGTGGAACTTCATCAATGATTAAACTTAATCCCTGTAATTAAATATTTGTACAAAAGCATGCATTGATACAATTAAAGGTGATCTTCAAAGAATTGATGCTGCCTCGAGAGAATGAAGACAAACAGGAAAAGTCTCACAATGGCTAGAAATGCCATGGTCACCATACCAGGCATTCCATTCACAAGCTTGTCTGTTTTAAGCCACAAAGTGAAACAAGGTTTTCTCGATATATTTCTGGAATAACACGGAATGAATTAGTAATCAGTAGGCTTTTTCCTGATTGCCCTTGTGCGGGTCATCCTCAATTATCAAGACTTCCAAGATGCTCACTGCTGTACAGCCAATGATTCTAAAACTGCAAAGGAGCAATAATAGCTCAGTTCTGTGGTGATTTGCATGCAACATAATTCCTCCACAATTTAGGGGACCATCACAAGAGGGTAATCTCAAAAATTTCAGCTGCATTGAAGCTGATGAATGTAGTGTTTGGCAATCCGGTATCGGAAACATTCAAGGTGGATCATATTCTAAAAAACGCTGAAGAGCTCTCTCACAGATGCACTGTGGGATTCCTCGGTGCCCTTGTTCGCTTCCGGTTGTCTCACGCGAGTCGCAGTTCCCATACGATTCAGTGGAGTTCTTTGTCTGCTTTTCCGTTGTAAGCCCCCCCCCCTTTTTTTTTTTCTTGGCTATAATTCAGCTTAAAAGAGTTGAAAGTGTCTAAACTTTACTGGTTTGCGGTCACTATTATAGAGTCATGGTTCACTACTGCAGGCCTTCAATGTGCTGGTCACATGATGGAAAGCGAAGAAATCTTCAACAAAAAAACTTCTGGATAAAGACAAAGCGTGATGTAAGTGCATGTGCAGCCAAAACCGGGGCAAGTTTGTCCCATGAGCTATCCCATAACGCATCTAAAACGCTGCTCTGCGCACGACACCTACTTACTGGCGATACCGAGAATCAAGTTCTAAGAAATATTCAAGTGATACTCGCTCTTTCTCAAGTGTTAATACTGAGAGAATCTCTCAGTATCAACTGTTATTGTTCTCTCAATTGTTCTCTCAGTATGAGAGAAAGAGCGAATCTCTCAGAAATATGTGTGCCAAAATAGACTGTTGTTGAAAACAGCATGAACTTTGTTTCATTTTTGTTTTTGATGATATGATAATAATAATAATAATAATAACAATAATAATTATAATAAGGTCTTATCTACCCAGGGTAGCCTCTTCAGTGTGACCACTGCTCTACCAGAGGGCCCTGGTATCACACCAACACGTGGACAACTTACTCAATATGCATATGTGTACATATGTATATATAATGTGTGTATATATCTGGGATAGTATGAGAAAGGCCAGACATTTAGCTCTTGCAATTAAAATACACCCTGTAAGATAGGATCCAAAGTCATTACGCTTAAGAGGATCACCACCTTCTCATTACATATCTAATGGTTCTACAGTCTGACAGACCTGTAATTATCCAGTCATTGCTGGACAATACTGTTATCGGAAGGTTCTAAGTCATTCCAAAATCACTTTTCATCTCTTAAATTCATGGCCTTCTCCTCACTTTTCATAAATACTACAGGGGAATATAATATGACATAGGATCCAAAGTCATTACGCTTAAGAGGATCACCACCTTCTCATTACATATCTAATGGTTCTACAGTCTGACAGACCTGTAATTATCCAGTCATTGCTGGACAATACTGTTATCGGAAGGTTCTAAGTCATTCCAAAATCACTTTTCACGAAACCCTCTCTTCGCAAGGCGGATGTACGAACGTCGTGCGAACATCGTTAGAACTACACAAAATATTGCAGGGTCGAGAGACAATTCTAGAGGCCTTAAATTCTTACGATGATTGTAAGAACGCCTTAAGTCGTTCATAGAAGGCTCTTACGTCTTTCGTAAGAATGCCTTACGAACGGAGATTCATACGGCGTTCTTACGAACAACTCTTCGTGTTTGTAAGGCGTTCGTAAGGGACCTTTAAGGTGTAGGTACACAATATTTGTGCAACTGTTGAGTTATAGGGGTATAAAGCCAAACGTGCGAAGTTGAAATCCTCACTTTGTTCTAGGTTGACAGAAATCATTTCTGTTAAATATGGGACCAAAAGGGAAGGCAATCAAATGGAAAAGAGGGAGATGAGGAGGAAGGAGCGAGAGGGAGAGTTGGAGTAACAACCTCCTCCTCCTCTACTTGTAGATGCAGCTGTAGTTGTAGTCTCCTTGGCACTACTGCTATCTTGAAGTATAAAACTTTCAACTGTTACAGAATTTTCGACAGGATACGGCAGCGCCGTTTTAACAACCAGAAAAAATATAAATAAAAAATCGTAAATGTTCTTACAAATGACTTGAGAATGCCGTGATTTGCACGTACGACCATCTTACGACAAAAAGAAATCGTAAGATGGCCGTAAGTCTGACGAAAGAATAACTCAAGGCATTCTTACGAAAAACGTACGAATTCTAGGGCCATAAATCATCTCGTTTCTCTAAAAGGTCTTAAGTTGTTCTTGCGAATTAAACAGTAATCGTACGAAATTCGTAAGAAGGCGGTATAAGAATCTGTGACTTATCTACAAATCTCTACGAACTCCAGAATTCGTACGAACAGTGACATTCGTACGAACTCATCGTTCGTACGAACCTTTGTGACCGCAGCTTTACACGTTAGTGCTTCAGCATGCTTGAGTTTGCACCTACAGCAACAAATAGCAGTCGAAATCCATCTTGAATTTCAAGAGTGGCGGCCATTAATAATCCATTACTTGAGTATTACAGAATGTATAGGCCCTATGTGTGTGTGCTTTTTTAAAGAATGTACACTTTACACCACCATATTATAACATCGATATGCCTGAAAGTTGCTCGTAACCGGAGATATAAGCTGAAAACAGCCATTTTGAATGTTAAGATGCCAGCCTCAAAAGTGATCTGCAATATCAGGGAGGGAAAAATGCATCTGAATAATCACCATCATGAGCCTGGTTTATGCCCGAATTGTGAAATTTCTGTATTGCTTACAACATGAGATATGGGTCAAAATATACATTCTGGTATGGCGGACATTTTGAATTTCAAGATGGCCACCTATAATATCGAAATGAACCATCGTTTCAGAAAAAGATGTTTCAGAATGTCAGATAGCATACGCCTGCTCTTTGCCCCAAATTAGAACCTTACATGTCTGACATCATGAACATGCTTTTACCATAAATTCATACTTTTCATAATGCTTACAACCTGAGACATGGGTAAAATATATCTTTAGCTATGGCTGACATCATGTCTGACATCATGAACATGCTTTTTGCTCTAAATTTATACTTTTCATAATGCTTACAACCTGAACCATGGGTAAAATATATTTTTAGCTATGGCGGCCATTCTTAATTTCAAGGTGGCTGCCTGAAAATTTAATCAAAACAATACACAATATCAGAAAATGATAAATGATTATAGGTGTATTAGAATGTCTGACATCATAAACACGCTCTTTGCATCAAATTTCAACCTTCTATGATGCTCACATAATGAAAATTGGATCAAAATGCAGTTTGCTATGGCGGCCATTTTGAAATTCAAAATGGCGGCTGAAGACGTGGTATAGGACAAAATGGAACCAATGTTTTGTTTTTTTTTTTTTTTTTTGATTCAGCACCCCCAGATTGACTAAGTCAGCTAAAAAAAAAAAAAAAAAAAAAAAAAAAAAATCGATTTTGGCACAAAAATCTCGCGGGACCCAATATTTCGACAAAGCAGACTGAACTATTTTTTTCCCTTCTGGTTTAGACCCAGAATCTCATTTTTGCTTATGATACTGCCTTTAGTTGTCGAGACTGAGCCACTGAATTTTGACGTGGCAAAACGGCCCGGGGATGCGGATTGGGCGGGAGAATTGTTTGAAACTGGAGCCTTTTACATGACCACCCGAGACGCGTTCATGGCAGCCGGATGCACGCAAGGTGGCCGGTGAGTGTTTCTTACCTTGTTGTTACAGCGCATTCCTGGGTGACGTGCACAGAACTCTTACACATAGAAGAATCACACCCATTCACAACCCGCTGAGCTCGGTGTCGCCACCGCGCGCCCCGGATGTGACGCCTCAGTGCACACGCCGCCATGTTGCTTAGCGGAACCTCAGCAGCTCCTCGCGAGTACGATACGGTCAACTCACTGATCGGACAGTATGACAGCCGCTCATAGCCCCTGATATTTACTTGAACTTGTAAACTGTCAAACTGGTACTTCTCAATCCAGCGTTGACCACAGAGTCATGTACTCATATTTATTTCACACTCTTCCCTGAAAGTTGTCTGTATTGAAACAGGTGTTTTTTCCCCTTTCGGATAGATCTATTTGACTTCGGAGACGTGATCTGCTTTGGTATAAAATAATCTAAGACGCGCGCCTGTCCTTGTCTGTGTCCTGCCATTTTTCTGATACCCCTCTCAACCCTATGTCTTGCATTTTTTCCCCTCCAATGATATTGTAAGAAGATGTGTTCGTGCTTTTGATTTTTCTCCCATTAAACAGGTCAAATTAAATTTCCAGTCAGTCCAGTTGTAAAAATCAATGATTTGTGGATATGATCATGTAATACATCTTCCCCATCTGACATATACTCGTTCAACATATTAGAAATTTGGAAGACAACATCACCTTAATTATCTATATTCCTGCTGTTATCATTATCATTAGTATAGTGTGTAGTACAATGTAGTTATCACTATTGCACATATTGGTATAGGAAGCAATAGGCCTATAGGCATATATACACTGTATATCTGTATACATGAAATAAAACAGAAATCGAGTTCATGCTAATCACCGACAATTTATTTCACCACACCCATTTTTGAGCGATTTGCAACAACACTTGAGAAAGAGCGAATCGCTCAAATATTTGTGTGCTGTAAATAAATTGTTGGTGATCAACATGAACTTGGTTCCTGTTTTACTTTCGATATCATGATATTGCTGCACCAACAAGTATATATATATATATATATATATATATATATATATATATATAGTTATCTACGTATGTAAATATATTATATGTATATATATATATGTATTCACACAATCACACACACACACACATTACAAGCATGAACTCCTTTCAAGATTGTCTTCCCACAAAAAACAGGAAGTTAAGTTGGACAGAGTTAATTTTCCTGATTTTTTTACAATTTATTTGACATTTATCAAGGTCAAAGTTGATTGCTGAGAATCAACCACAGTACAGTGATATACCATTTGCTTGAAGTACATGTACCATTATCATACCTAATACGGCGGCTATAATCACAGGCAGTACATGCGTCAGGAACATATTATGCAAATTAATGATAGGCAAGACCACCAGTGTCGCAAATTTGTGACAACTATTGTAATCACAAAAGCAAATGCATATACAAATGTATACATCTATAATGGACATGCAATAGGGCAACAACATAAAATTCATGAATAATGAACACTGTCTGGCAAGATTATCTAAGGCATGCTATAGTGCAAAATTTTACTTGCCCTTGATAGCTTCAAGCGTGATTCAAAAAGAAAATCCTAATGAGTGTAAAAACGCACTATGGTATAGTATGAAAACATATTGTGTTGATCCGCATGCACTATGGCAATATAAATCTACGAATTATGGACACTGAAAAGAACACCAAAGGCATTCCTGGCAACAGTATTAAAGGCAATACATTTGTAAATGTAAGATTTCACTTGTACTTGTTAGCTCAGCATGATTCAAAATCAAATCCTTAGTAATGAGTTTAACAAAAACTATCCCATACACTGTGTAGTATGAAAACATAATTTGGTAACAACATGTAAGCAAAACAAGTATCACAGATATATACAACAAATGTTGTATATCACGAAAGCAAATGCCTGTATAATCAACTATCATGCAATATAGCAACAACATAAAATCCATAAATAATGAACACTGTCGGGCAAGAATATCAAATGCATTCTTGGCATAACAATATCAACTAAAGGCAATACATGAACATCTGTATAATGCAAGATTTCACACGCACCCGTTTGCTTCAAACGAAATTCAAAGTGAAATCTAAAGAGTGTGAAAACATACTACACTGTATCTCAAAGTATGTACATATTGTAGGCAAAACAAGTGTCACAAATATGACAACTACATGCCTTGTATATCATGAAAGCAAATACATGTACAATCACTTAGCATATGGCAGCAAAATAAAACCATGAATAATGGACACTGGCAAGAATGATAAAAAAAAATATCAAAGGCAATACTGTATAATCCATGATTTCACTTGCACTTGTTCGCTTCAAACGCAATTCAAAATGAAATCCTTATGAGTGTGAAAACATACTATGGTATAGTACGAAATTTTAATGTGGCAACAATATGTAGGCAAGACAAGTCTCGCAAATACATGTATGACAAATATTGCATATTGCGAAAGCAATGTTTCATGAACATGCATTAAATTGGCAATGTGGCAACAACATAAAAATAAATCCATGAATAATGGACAATGTCTGGCAAGAATATGAAAGGCATTCTTGGCAATGATAACAAAGGCAATACATTCATATGCATGTAGTGCAAAATTGCACTTGCTCTTGTTAGGTTAAGCACCATTTAAAATAAAATCCTGCAATATAGTTTGAAAGAACAGATGTGAATGTGATAAAAACCTAAAATAGCAATAGACCTCAGAACGCTTTATCCTGGCGAGGAAAGCGCATTATTTAGAAACAAGACACCAAACAGGTTAGTCATTGCATTCTTCATCAGCGACCAGGATGCGATGTCATGGTAGATTAAAATCCGACGTTTCTGAAGCAGACATACACACAAGGGTATATGTCTGCTCCTGGTCGGACGGATTTCAAAACTAAAACTCAAATTTCAAACACCTAACATGCAAAATTAAAATTTGTTCTTCTGCATGTACCCTCATGAGATGTTGTGGAAAGTTGAATAAAGTTGGTACAGCATCTGCCCGCAGCCTTGTTATCTGGCTGGTGCGACTGAAGTACTTCTCTTCAAAGTGGTCAGAACACAAGGTAGAGTATGGTTTGGGAATCCAGTGGTCTCTTCTCATGTTCACAATCCATCTTTGGCGAAGAGCAACACCCCTTCTTGGAAATCTAGGATTTTTAACACACAGAGAACATATGATACATGTGAAAATTATTACCATATCAGATTTGTATAGAACTCATATTCATAATCATAAAACATGTGTACCTACAATACAACTATGGCAAGCGTGATGACGATTGCATGCATGGACATGGTCCATGGAAAGCTCCTGATAAGATTAATAACAAGGCACTGGCAGCTGACAGTTTATATCCAATATCACCCCTAACTTTGTTGTAAGAGACTTACATGTCAGCGCAATAACAGTTAGTGAGTTACGCATCAGTCGGGTCTAGCTAATTCAGACAGAAGTAAAAATAAACAGATAAAGGTTACCAGAAATTGGGCAGAAACTAGAATCTACAGACTCAGTACTGACGTGACACTGACATTACCTAGTATAAAGTAAGTACAGTTTGAGTAATATACTAGAATAGTTAAATTTATTTAGTATTATCAATATCATTGGAACTTCAGTCTACCCTACAACTGTTCGTACTACTACTACTACTACTATTACTCTACTTTAATACCAGAGTACACAGTCAGTCTAGACAATGTAATATCTACTAAACGACTGTAGTGTTGTCACTGACACTGACCCACCACTGGTACTGTGACTCTAGCTAGACAAGAATAAATCTACGTGTAAAGTTTACACCTATGCTCAAATTTACATAAATAGATAGTACTTTTTTCATGTACAAAGCTGCTTGCCCCAATACACAAAGTACAGAGTGTATAGCCCCAGGGCCTAAATTAGGCCTACTTGATCTTTTTTATTTTGCATCATTTTGGTAGTTGGTGGTAAACACATATGTCGACGGCAAACACAAAATCCAGTGTCTGGGACTACCTTTGCTACTGCGCTCACAAGAAAGCCAACATACGACCGATCCGCGTAATTGTAACGTTACTTGGGGAATTAATTACTTGTTATTCTCATCATGGCTTGGTGTCAAACTTACCTGTTTCCAAATCCTTTTGTCAAGTGATTTGTGCAGTTTACAGCCGCACAATACGGCATTTTAATGCCTCGTTCAGGGTCAGAAAAACACGGTGCAACATGCAGTCACTGTATGTGGATAGCGTCTGCTGGGATTTGCACGCAAAAAAGTTCCGCTAAGCAAAATGGCGGACGTCACGTGACAATGAGTCGAGCGACGGCGACAAAACGGGTGGCGAGTGATTCTTCTATGTGTAAGAGTTCTGTGGTGACGTGCGGTTATTTCATTGTTATTTCAACCTTTTAAAGGTCATGTCTCTGTGTTGTGAATATTTGCGCGTAATACATACTGAAAAATTATCTTGTATAAACCTGTACGTGGTATTGATTTTAAGAGTTTTTATATAAGGGAAAAGGTTTTAGTGAATAAGACCATTATTATGATCATAACTATGTTTATTATCAGTATCATTTCAACACACACTTGAACATCCTGCTTCCAGCAATTATGATACCACTCTCTTTCCTCATCTACACCGAAATTACACGAGTTATTCCTAAGCTGTGGTGTCGGCACTCAAAATATATAAGAATTGTGTATTACAAACTGTAAACAATCTACTCTTCAAAAGCAAACAATACTTCGAGATGGATCCGAAATACAGCGTTGACATCGACACCGACTTGGATTGGGTGATCGCCGAGCAGAGACTCCTAAAGTTTGGGTACTTTGGCATGGCACAGCCCTTTGGTGTGCGCTTGGTCGTCTTCTGTGTGGAGGGGGTCCTCATGAATAACCAACTCTGCCGTATAAGTGGTAAAGATCATTGTCCTTAATACGTCTTCCCATGTAATCAAATCAATTAGTCAGTTCAGCTAGTTCAAGACTAATTTAGTTTTTTACCAGCAAATGAACATACTGTGGCTATTCTACATTATCCTTCACTATAAAAACCTCGATAGACTACCTGACAGGACGATTATGAACGTCAGCCTGTTTGACATAAGTTGTGTAATTATCTATTACTGCAGATAAAATGATACATTATTCAAATTGAATCAAGCTCAGATTTTTTATATCAAGGTTAATGTGTTTTTCGCAAATTGCAACCATGCGAAAGGATTTCATATGAAGTCTCAGAGAGAGAGAGAGAGAGAGAGAGAGGCCATAACACTTAATTTTCGCCTCAGTTGCGGTAAACAATGACATATCAAATATCAAAATAGACGAAACACTTCTAACTTTCTGGAAATTTGCCAAAACAAAAATACGAAATTAGAATATCCTTATACCAGCTTGCCGAGTACTTCCTTTTGATAAGGAAATTTGAAAAAGAAAAAATGTTGCCCCTGATATATTTGAGAATGAGAAGATGCGTTAACTTGTAGTAACTAAAAATAACAATTTTTCTGAATTTTATTAAAATAAACATGAAAAGTTGTGAGGGCATTAGGGCATCAACTCGCTCATTTGAATACTCATATAGGACTGGTCAAGAAATGTTTGCCCCACACTCATCACCATGTGCAAACATAGAATTCTGGTAAAACTTTGTCAACTAACTTTCGTTTAAAACTGGGCATCTCGTTATTGCCTTTTTAGTTGTACAGAGAAATGAATAGATATCTGTGTTATAGCTATTTGTCTTCATCTCTTTCTCTCTCTCTGCTTATAGATCATGGATGCTATCGTATATTTCTTAGTCTGAGATGCCTCATGAATAAGTGTGCAATGAGAGCGTATAGTGTCATGTTATTCTAAGGAATTTCTGCGTGCCATCATGTTTTCAAATAGTGTCTTAATATCTAAGTTTGATTAAAAATCTATCGGTATGTTTTGCACTGCGCATCAGATTTAAGTAGGTAATGGGAGAGAAGCTTTCCGATAAAGTTTGTACTCATTGTGATAATAAACTACAATATCGAATCGTTACTTTGATCATGGAGGTGAAAGAAGAAGGAAAGGGCACTGGAATAGAGTCCCTTGAACCATACTCGGTGCCGCGCTCCCCAAGAGACCATTCCACTAACTAGATTACTACCTCTCACCCTTCTGCTATACATGATTTAAGACATATCAAAGTGTAATTGACATCCCCGTTTAAGAGTGAATGTATTACATGCGCCTACTTTAAACAGCAAATATATGAAACACCTGTCTGGTTAATTATAAATAAACAAATAAACGTGAACCCGAACCCCTTCTTCTTTATTTGTTTTTCACAGCTCTTCCTTATGTGTATTTGAAAACACCTGCACAAACAGTGGAATATTTTATGTTTGCATATCCGTAGAGTCAATTCAGCGAACACAACCATCGATGTTACTTTTAAATTGCAGGAAACACGCTCAAAATAGATTTGTGGTATAATATACATTTACACCACTTAATTTCCCCTTGTGCGCCACACATTCACAATGATGGATCTCTATCGTTTTCATCCATAATCTTTGACAGACTCCGAGTGCCGTTCGTACAATCGAAGAGACATCGTGGGCATTCAGATGTTGAAGGATGACGGAATAGATGTGCGTTTGGTAGCAGGTAGGTCCGTTGCTCATAACACTTTAATCATGCAAAAAAAAAAAAAGAGAGAAGAAAACGTAGTGAAAGAGACTATGACAGATTAATTTTCCCACTTTTGTCCAGTGTTCATTTCTATATCAAAACATAACACAAATGACTAGGTATATATATATATATATATATATATATATATGTACATATATATATATATATATATATATATATATATATAAACCCTTCAAAAAAAGTTTGGAAATCTGACTTCAGTTGCAAATTTCTCCAGTTTGTAAGCACTATACAATATATGCTTGATATCAATGGAAAGATTGTTAAATTTTCTTTAAAATGATATCCTACTCATTATCATTATGCTATCAAGTAAAGAACTGTACTCAAACGTGTCTGATAAGGTCTACATTGAAAAGTTGCAAAACGAACAAGAGCTGTCCTTATGAATGAGAATGGTCGTGAAGAGTACATAAAGAACAATGTTCTTTTGTGTTATGTCTTTTGTTCTCAACTCGTCAGCCATGAAGGCAAACTTCAATAGACATCTGAACTTCACATTTAAGTTTTCAGTGGTGGCATGCCGGGCAATTTTGATAGCCCATCAAGTTTTATGGTTGGACATCATGCCATTTATAAGCAATGTTCAAAAACCCCGCGCGATAGGGGAAATTCAAGCTGAGATGCTTCAAAAAGATGACAATGCAAAACCACATAGAGCGAGACATGTGCGCAACTTTCGAGAGAGAGAGAGAGAGAGAGAGAGGGGGGGGGGGCATCATTAGAATGGCCTGCATGCAAGCCTCAACTCCATAGAACATTTTTGGGATCAACTTGGTCGAGCTGTGGGGAAGAGGGTCACAAATGCAACGACATATAGGCAGGACTACGTCAGATACTGGTTGACGCCAATCAACAGCATGAGGACACGGTGCCAGGCGGTGGTGCAAGCATTTGACTCGTCCACCAGATGCTGAGCCCCGATCATGTTCATTGGCCAAATAAAGACAAAGTAAACATAAAGTAAACACAAAATAACGACAAAATGAAGACAGAATAAAGATAAAATTCCAATGAAATTAAGACCATGCCATTTCACCTCTTTATGTCTTTGTTGCGGTTAATGTGGCGAGGTTCTGTGAGATGAAATGGTTTAAATCATGATCGTTTGTGTGTGTGTGTGTGTGTGTGTGTGTGTGTGTGTATGTGTGTGTAATGCTGTGTATGTGTGTGTGTGTGTTCATCTGTTTGGTTGAATGCATACATGTTTCACTCTATAAAAATGCTGATGTTCTATACAGTAAATGAACACCAAAGAAAAAATGGGGAACTCACTCATCAGGAGGAAACTGCATTACGGACGTCAAAAATTGGGTCTTTGCAGCTTTTCAATTCTGACTTTACCTCACATTTGTAAGCACTGCACCTCCATGTATACGATAATCATAACAAGTATGGTATCATTTCAAAGAGAATTAAACAATCTTTTTGTGGTACTAAGCACAAATGAATCATTTCTAAGAAAAGATGAGAAATGATTGATCAAACTCAAATTTCCAAACTTTTTTTGAAGGGTTTATATACAGTATAATTAAACTCTCTAAAAAATCGAGTGAAAATATTCACTCTTAAAAGAGTGAATACAAAAAAAAAAGAGTGAATTAAGAGTGAAATTGGAGTGAATTTTGAGTGAAAATGTTCATTTTCACTCATTTTGGAGTGACCTCAGGGATCACTCGTAGATTTTGGAGTAATCCCTGAGGTCACTCTAAAACGAGTGAAAATGAACATTTTCACTCAAATTCACTCCAAATTTCACTCTTAATTCACTCTTTTCTGTATTCACTCTTTTAGGAGTGAATATTTTCACTCGATTTTTTTTAGAGAGTATATGATAAATATATATATAGATCTACAGATATAAGTACGCAGCAATTTCACTGTCGTTGTCGATGTCGTTGCTACAGCAACCACCATGATCAAGAGGGGGGAAAAATGATTCTCCGTGACCCAAGATTAAGACGACGTGCAAATTATAACTAAAAATAGATATTCTCGAACAAATACTATCATGTGTGTACATAGTTTCATAATACAAATAATGTGTTAGTTTCAGGAATTTCAAGTATTACCATGGCAACAAGAGCAGGTTTTAGCATTTTCATGACCTTGAATGACTCGGGCTTAAATTGCAGTCGATTGAGTAACTGTGAATCTATGGATGTAGTAGACTGCTTTCATTCAATTTGATTTTCATGCAATGTAAAATTGGAAATATAAGGTTTATCCAAAAAAAAAAAAAATCGTTACCATAAGGGAGAAGCGGTTAAAATTCTGATAGGCTCAATATCTTAATCTGCGTAAGATATCTGCATCTGATGGGCAGAATTCGATGCTTCTAGACAAAAAAGAACTTTTCTTTCACTACGTACGCCGCTGGAGTTTGGCTTTGTGCTTTATAGTGCTCTTTTTGGGGGGAGGGGGACTTTCAAAGTTCCCTGCATGTTTTCATACTAATATCTGGGATAGCTACAGATGGAAGTTTATAGATTCTGACATTGATCCTAGGAAATTTTCACCATTTTTTTTTTTTTTACATAAGATCACAAAAGTATTGTAGTTTCATTTTGTGAAACAAATGTGTTGTAGTTCCATTTTTTTTGGTAGTTTCAACAGTGCTGTAGTTTCATTTTTTATTTTTTCTACCTTATTTGATTTTATGTCAGTTGACTCTGGTTCCTTTGATTTTGTTTTATACATCTGTTTGCAGTTTCAATAAGTCATTATTCGCTCTCTTATGTATTTTCTGAGGGCCCCATATCGTACAAGTTTGTTTTGCTTTTAGTGGGACCCTCCATTTCCATTCCCATCCTTATCTAATGTGTACTTTGCATATGTGTATCCTTAAAAATAATCACGTTTTACTCATTAACACGTGTATTTTGTTAATTTACGTTTTTGAAATTATTACAAATACATTCTGCTTATGCATTGTATAAAATTTTCCTGTTTATTTGATGGAAATAAAAATAAATTTGAACCTTGATAAAAAAGTAAGCTTTTACTTTCTTTCTTATAGATTATTTACTCAACTAAATAGATTATTCACTCATTATTTATCTAGCCATCCACGTCCCACAAGCTTTGCTTTTTAATGGATCACTGTTTTCCATAATCGAATCTATTTTCCGCACGTCCACGAAGTATATATATGTATTGTTCCTCCTAATAAAAATAAATTTGAACCTTGATAAAAAAGTAAGTTTTTACTTACTTTTTTAGAGAATATTTACTCAACTAAATAGATTATTTACCCATTATTTATCTAGCCATCCACGTCCCACAAGCTTTGCTTTTTAGTGGATCACTATTTTCCATAATCGAATCTATTTTCCGCACGTCCACGAAGCATATATGTATTGTTCCTCCTAATTATTGTATATATATATATAAACATATATATGTTGTTATATACATGTAATTTATCTCGGATATTACATGAATCTTTTGCAAATTTTTGAACAATATCATTTCATCACATGTATACTTTGTACTATGTTTTGATTTTTGTTGATTGGAAATTTGTACTATGTTTTTTTTTTTCGTTGAATGGAAATAAACTATGATTGAATTGAATTGAAAAAAAATATTATACACTCTTCAAATAATCGTACAGGTGTAATAATCGAATAAGGCTGCATTCAAAAGGGACACGGTTGTATAAGTTTTGAAATTATGGACCATCAGCATTATCTTCATGATAGGTCAGTGAACAGAGAAATAATTATGCTAATAACAAGGGGTTTATATTCTTTCGTAATTTGAACATAATTGCCAAGAGCAATACTACTACATAATTATCTCGTTTTACAAGAGCATAGGAAATTTCAACTTCATTTTCTTAGTGTTTGACGAGAGTTCAGCTGTGTGTTCGTTTGAAGTACTTTGTATTCGTAATTGATAACCCTTGGCTTAATGACTTTTAATCTGTCATTTATCTGCCTTTATGCTTTATATTCAATTCACAAGAGCGCCTCAGAAAACTAAAAAAGAGTAAGACAATCAAAACCAAACCAAACATTAAATTTTGATGTAAGCAGAACAAGACCGTTTTCAGTAGAGAGGCATCAGACGCAATGTCCCCAACCCTATTCTCCTACAAGCCATAGAAATTTGAGTTTGTTTATGATGAAGACGTACTGTACACTTTCAAAAGAATGAAAAAGAAATGCAGCGGAATATCAACATGAAACAAAACAAAGTTGATAAAAAAGGGGGAAATTCACGTTTCTACAGCGTGCATGGAGATTTAAGTTGAGTAGGAAACAGGCATTGCTTCATTATATCAATAGTCAGTGGTATCCTCGGCCACGGCACGAATCATTTTATTGATGAAGAAGGAGTGCCCTATATTTTGCAAGGGCAGTAAAGTCGCCGAACCTCGAATGTCTGATTTATTTGTACGGCTGTATTATCAATGTTCCAATTACAAACCCTCAAACCATACTTAAGCTATATAGTGAATAACCTCCCTTCAGGATTGTTCTCTCTCGCCCACAAGTGAGCATGGGTCATGTTGATTTTGATTTATAGAAATGCAAATATCACATGAGGTCTGTGTGACTCAGAATCTCCTGCGATAAGTGTCATTGTTGTTTATCTTTTTGTTCATTTATGCTTACCTAGTATTATTTTTACAGGCACAGCCAGCCGTCATGTCGATAAAAATGTTTGTTCTGCTTGGTATATTCACGTGATTTATGTGCTAATCAGAGACGAAGGGAGAAATTCAGTCCAAATCACACAAAGAAAAATACAAGTCATGCCATTTATAGGTTTGGCATGTCTTTACGAAACAGCAATATTAGTAGCAGGAGCAAATTAAATGAGTCGACCATAATGTCGTCGCTCTTACTTAAAGGACAAATCCACCTTCGTATATACATGAAGATTGAGTGGGTGCTGTTCGTTATTCCGAAGGTAGGTTATTCTGAAGGTTCGTTGGTCCGAAAGTTCGTTAATCCGAAACACACTAATTCCCTACACATAGAGGTTCGTTAATCCGAAAATGGAAAGGGGTTCGTTAATACGAAAATTTGTGGCGTTATTGTGGTTCGTTATTCCAAAGGTTCGTTAATCCGAAAATGAAATAGGGTTCGCTATTCCGAAGGCTCGTTTATCGGAAAATAAAAAAAAGGATTTGTTATTCCTAAGGTTCGTTCATCCGAAAATGAAATAGGGTTCGTTATTCCGAGGTTCGTTGATCCGAAGTGATATAGGGTCTGTAACGAACCTTCGGAACAACGAGCTTTGTTTCATTTTCGGATTAATGTATACCTTCGGAATAACAAACCTCATCACATTTTCGGATTAACGAACCTTCGGAATAACGACCCTTCGGACAAAAGAACCTTCCGAATAACGAACCTTCGGAATAACGAGCTGTAACCGATTGAGTGAATGCAACGATGGTAGTAGAACACAGCAAAAATTTGGGGAAAGTCGGACAATCAGTTATGAAATTTTAAACTATCTGCCCAGTCACTGCTGGATGTGCTAGGCTACTACAGTGATAGATGTCACTCGCGTTCAACGATATAAGGAAAATATAAAGAGAATTTCACAAAACTTTACTTTTTGAAAAAGTGCAAATTTACTCGACTTGTCACTAACGTATATAAAGGGTAATATTATTCCCCCGGCTTCTGAAAGAGGCAAGTCGAGAGTTCATTTATTATGAATTATTATTATTATTGTAGGAAAGTGAAAATATGTTGAATTTTCGTTATGTCTTCATTACATCGTTTATAATTGTACACATGTGACATCATAGGTTGTAGTAGTCTTCTTATCCGGCTGAGCAGAGACTTCAAAAATTCATAAATTTTGGAATGGATTGTCTGATTTTCCTCAAGCTCTCACTGATGTCTTCTACTAATATTGCTGCATTGACTCAATCCACATGTTTATAAAGGTGGACTTGTCCTTTATGACTTGCAATTCATAACACATCTTTACTACATTTCTCTTTCAGAATGAATAAGAAATACCCTTGCATAGGCAAGAATTTATGTGGGTGATTAGTGGGAAAATGTGTGGTTTTATGCTGCCATGTGAAAGAATATTAAGAGAACGTTACGTTGAATAGAAACTTCACGACTTGTATAACAGATTTATTGGATACATTGAACAAATTGACCTGATCAGAAGTTTGTAGCTGATATTTCGGTTTTCTTGTGATTTTGTAATAAGAACATACATGACATTTTTCGTGCTCATAACTGATTACTCATAATGATCATGAAAACACGTATTTTCAAATGCTTACTGCAATGTACAGGTATTTCTTTAACAAATAACATTTTTTTTTTATAAGGAAAAAAAAAGATCTACACTCCAATGAATGTAATGTGTGAAATAAAGAAAAATATATAAGCAAGCGCAGTGTGGCTATAGATGTAGCCCTAAGCGGTTTTCGTATTTTATTCATTCTTATTTATGTTTTTTTTTTTTGTACGTGTTGCAAGACAACTAGCTCAGATAGATCTGACCTACCATGAACTACAGAGTACCATGAGGTGCATTTCTCTGAAAGTAGTTTTGAAATTGCTAAACTGTCGAGATTTTGCAAAGAAACGGCCAGGTGTTTTGCTGTAGGCATATATATTCAGACAGTATTTTCAGTGGTTAAGAATCTTCTCTTTTTTAATGTTTGTAGAATTTTTCTCGCCTTATGAAGAAACATGATGTAGCTTTACCGTCGAAGCCTATTTGAGGTCTTGGAATCTTTTTCGCATGATTCTCTATTAATTTGGTTTTCTTACAATAGTGTTTGATGAAACCCAACATGACTCATACATAAATACGGATTAATATTTCAACCAATATCATGTACCTCTGGCATTGATATTGATAGAGATATTATGTTGTTGTATATCTCTTGTATGTATAACGTATTCATGTATGTATCCAAATGTTACATCATTTCCTGTATGCATGCATATGTATGCACCGATGTAATGTGTATGCTTGCAGACAATACAAACTTCCAGTAATTGGTATGAAATCGAATTGAATTGAGTTAAATTTTAATTGAAATGAAACAAAACATAAATGATATAAAATTCTGTTTTTTTGTCATTTAAAAAGCACTGCATATAACATATCTCCAGTTCTGACACATCTCTACTGTCCTATATATTCTGCTAGCAGCATACACAGTAATCCCTAAGACTTACATCCGCAGTATAATTATTTGTCGATTATTTTCTGTCTTTCAGAGGAATATTACACCTTACATCCATGAAATATTTTGCCATCCTAAATCTTTTAAATGATCGCATTTAATCCGTCCAAAGCGTTCGATGACAAAATGAACGTCTACCTGCATCGCAAACTGGGTCTGGCTTTGTCGGTGGAGTCGGAGAAAAAATGTAATCTTGTCAGCACTTGGAAGAAGGAAGAGGATTTGTGCTGGGAGGAAGTCGCATTCATGGGTGAGCAGTGCTATTATGATTCATAGATGTATTGTATTTGATAATAATAGCTCTCCCATTGCCACCGGATTGAAAGCGTCATGAGTCGATGTCCATGAGTCGATGATCTTGAAAGGGATAGCATGTTTGCGTATACACGATATCCAAAAGAAGACATGGAAGTGGTAGTGATTATAAAGGTGTTGCTCGTCATGCTTCTGACCCTTACCTCCCCCTCCTCGGAAAAAAAAGAAAAGAATGAGGGTATTGAAGACCACCTGTGCTACACATGAATCGTAGCAATATACAGTATATTCTGTCTGTCGTCCCTGTTTCAACGCCCGTCCACAGCCAGGTTATTAGTGTTGAGTGGTTCCTTACCGTTTTTATTTTCTGTAGCTTGATTGCTTCAGTCTTTACAGGTGTTCCAGAAATAAGATGAATGTACAATGCTTTTACAAAACCTTCATACAACCGTGCGTTGGAATTCAGCCCTAAACAAACCTGAAACGTTAATACACACAATACAACCAAAACACAAAAATACCTGGGGATGTTTCATAAAGCTGTTTTTAAAGTTACGAACGAATTAAGAACGACTGGAACAGGTTATGATGTGGCATATTTATCAGAATTTCAATAATTCAGTACAAGAACAGCTTTATGAAGCACCCCCCTGAAAAAAAAAAATTGCCATGCTGTTCATGACAATACTGTTAGAACATGGTCCTCGGCAAGAGGAACGAAATTGGCAGTGATAAAATTGAGCAATTAATAAATAGGTCGAGAACGTTCTACTCTGTGCAAATTTTCTGTCTGCCTTTGAAACTGAATAGAGTTGTTACCTTTTGTAATATCTCTCGTTGTTCTAAATTTTATCTCAGAGTTGATTTCATTTTCTGTATACTATCCCAAGTACGATGGGAATGTCGATTGACCATAAAGCCTTAGCTCTTGCCAGGGCTCGACTTTTGAGGTGCCCCCCCCCCCCCCAAAAAAAAAAAAAAAAAATCATGTCGGGCCATCAAATTTCTAAATTGTATCTTGACCAATCGGATTCAAATGGATTGCTATGTGTCTATCATTTTGGGCCATATACATTACTGTTTCGGGCTATCACAATTTCAAATCTATGAGGATTTCATCGGACCTAACGAGCCACCACGGGAAAAAAGGTTAGTGTCGAGCCTAAAGTTGCACCTTTAAAGGTGCTGTCATTGTGGCACTAGCTGGTGCAACGTTTCGCCATCCCCGATACACGTCCCCAGCCCAATAACCAGGACCTCAAGAAGAGTATCCAGGACCTATCTTCTAGACTCTTTCTCAAACTCTACAACTTAATCGATGAGGTAAACAGCATTACCTACAAACTCACACACCTCGAGCGCAGTGTGGGGTTTTAATCCGACAAGATATCGGATACTGAACAGAAAGAAATCCCAAACCTGAAGAAATCCATCAACAACGATACGAAAAACCAAAGGAAAAATCAACGGCTCTAACAAATCTATAACTGCAAGAAAAACCTGCTGTTTTGCAGCTTAAACGAACCCCAAATGAGAACATTGAGAAACACTATCGTTTCTCTCGTCATGGAGGAGGGGGCTGACCGCATCATGATGCTCAACGCGAATCGACTATTCCGGCCATGGCGGCGGGAGATCCCACAGGACCCCGGATCAACTGGCCCGCGATCACCTACCCCGATCATCGCTCGGTTCGTCCCGGTCCTTTTTCGGTTGAACACAGCAACGCGCCGGCGCCCATGCACCCAGCAGGCGGACCCCAAACCAACTCGTAGCCGCCCAGAATCACCGTGCAAACCGATCTCCCGCCCTCACTGAAAGCACGCAGGAGCTTTTAAAGGGGCCCTGAAATCCAAATACATGTTGATTTGTGTTGATTTATGATACCCTCAACATCACTTTTGGGTGAAACAAATATCTAGAAACATTCCATATATTTTTAACGATTTTTCTTATATTTTTCTTCAGATTACTTTGGAACGCCCACAAAAAATCTTTCAAACCAATATTCTTGAGATGACCTTATCTGTTGACCATTGCTAAAGTACTGAAATGTTTAACAAAAGACATTTGAATACAAATTCCTCTCGTCTCAGCATAACTTGCATGTTTCTGTGATATTAATGTGACTAACAAAAGACATGGCGAGGGAACATGCAAGTTATGCTGAGTCGAGGGGAAGGTGCATTCCAGTTGAACTTTAACCTGAACAAGACAATTTAGTGTACAAACGTTTTGCAGTTTTACGACAATTTATCATCTAACCTTTTAATATCTTTTGTATCGTGTCGATCTCATTTTGGTGAGCATACATGTGTATAGTCATTTATACTTTTGCGTCCTCTGTTAACAATCAGAATAAAGGAATCAAAAGGTTTTAATATGTGTACTGTATGATAAATGGGTACATGAAAAATGCACAGGTATATCAAAACAAGTATATGACGACCCAACAGAAAATTTTGTGCACGGGCAATGCACACAACTTGCCCTATCAAGCTGTTATTAAGCTGTAATTGTATTAATGTTTGAGTTTGTTTGTATACTTGTTTTGGTGTAGTGGTTGATTTGTAGTATGATTTATTTCATTGTTTGTACTTTACTTTGATGATCATGACATTTTTATCTGTACATAATGTGAGCGGGGCCCCTTGGTAGAACAGTTAACCAACTGAAAGGGCTACCCTGCTAAAAGAATATTGAAATAAATAAATAAATAAATAAATAAATAAATAAATAAATAAATAAATAAATAGATAACTGCACACAACACGGAGAGGGAAAATGAACGCAAACACTGACAAAGTTTAATGTGAACAAACAATTTTCAATTAACATTCAATTAAGTTTCCCGGAGGGAAAAGAATGGAGGTTCATATTTGAACAAACGAAGCTTCAAAAATAAGAAGGATGAGTTAGGATATTTTTGTAACATTTGATTTGATTTTGATGTGATTCATTGGTTCCTGCATTTATCATTGCTCATGCAGACACATACATATTGTATATATTGTTGGTGCCACATATACATAAACATTATTGTTGACAAAGTAAGTTTCTTCATTGCCTTTACAATGTACAACAAAACATACCGAAGATGCAATGAATTACACAGAAGGGCTACAGCTTAAGCATTGCTTGATTTGTATGCAGCCCTCGTACATAATACATAAAGATGTAATATATAATACATAAAGATAGGATATAAGAAAGGAGAGAGGAGAGGTCTGTCTGCTTTCGCTAATACACAAAGTTAGATCACCTGGATCACTGAATAGTAAAGCATGACAAATTCAAATACTTTCTCACCGAGGAACAGGTGAACAGTTACACTATCCCTATTATCTAATGTCGCTCGCAGAAACGTGGTTAGACAAAGATATATTATGTTGTAACACGGTATAAATAAATGGTTATAAATTTGAAAAAAAAAACACAGAAAACTATATGGAGGAGTACGATGCTATCTATACATTCCTGAAGACTACAAGATCTGATTGAAAACAAGATGACTTCGAAATTTTATGGATCGAACAGAAGCCTAGAAATGAGACTAGTCTTATTGTTAGTGTAATCTATAGACCACCCAACAGCTTTCGATCTTTCTTGATATACTTAAAAAAACTTTGATAATGTTCCCTCTGTTTCTGACATGACTGTTTTACTTGGGACTTTAATTGTAACATGTTAACGGTGAATCCCCTATCAAAAAACTGAATAATTAAATAGATTGATAGGTTTGTTACAACCAGTTCAAGAACCAACTTGAGTGAATGTCTTTAGTATATGGATGTGAATATGGATATGGATATGGATTTTCGAATTGGTCATACAAAAATAATTTGCATAAAATGCAAATCATCTGTAACTGTAAGAAGAAAGAATCGTTCCACTTAGACATTTCCTTGATCATGTTGATTTGTAGTTCAAGGGTAGGATCCTTCAGCATTGAACACTTCTCAAGGGGTTGCCCTTTGAATTGGAACTGTTTTGATGATATTGATATTGTAGAGCAATGTCTTCTCTATTCAATAATTACAACTTGTACATTGCATTTCTTGAAACCTAAAGTGCCCTTGCTATACGGCACGTTTGAATTTTGGAAACGTGAACGCTTTGAACATAATTATATACATATTCGAGTTATATGAAAATGCACATTTTTAATTTTATAATATACGAGGGTGGGGTATTTTTGGCAGAAACCACAGGGTTGCCATTTAATGTGCATCCTCTTCGTTGTATAGATATTGCAAAGCAATGCTTATTCCATTGTTTCCCTGACATTTCATTGATATAAAGGCGTATTTGCCGTGTTGCTGGAGCTGCGTTTAAAATGCACGCTAGAACAACCCCTGTATTATCGGTGATGATATCAGTGTTTTGTAATTACGGGGCGTGAGCGTATCATTCTATCATTAGAGTGGCTTGTAGACCCCCTAATAGCTCAATAAATTTCTTTTTAGAAAACATGTTCTCAATATATTGGCACGTAAAACATATTCATTTAATTTCATTAGTGATTACCATACGGATATCCTACAATCTAATTTACACTAAAACAATTTTAAGTTACTGAATACATTGTCAATGTGTAGTCGTCATCCTCACACCAATAAAGCAACCAGAATAATCAAAAACTCTTGAAACTCTTATAGATAATGTATTTTTCAAATTTTTGTCAGTCGCAAAATGTTAATGGTATTTTATATTTTGATATATCTGTCCATCTGACCATCTTTGTCATTTCTCAAAAGATTGATATTATCAGCAGTAAGCACAAACGTGAACATATTAGAAGAGAAACAAAATATAATATAGATAGATTCAATGTTGATTTGGCAGTTGAGTCTTGGGATGATGTTTTCCAATCCGATACCAACAGGCCGTACGAACTATTTATAACAGGCTTCTTTTAACATATAAAGAATATATCCCTTGCACAGAAAAAGAGAACATAGGAGATAGCTTCGAAGACCATGAATTACCAAGGGTATTATAATTATAAACCAAATAAAAACACGCAATTGAACAGGAAAGCGTTACACACGCGCTTAGATGGTATTCTAACAAACATAAAAATACAGAAATGCGTCAACGACTATTATACGATTGTCCTATATATTTTATCATTCAACAATGAGTCTTGTGGATCTAATACAACCTCAATTTGGAATATAATTAAGGACTTAAAAAAACACTTGTTCTAAAATTAATTAAAGTGGATATGAAATTAAGGATCCAAATAATTATTTTTGCAAATTATTTTAATGAGTATTTCGTTAATCTATGACTAAATTAAGCATATCCTATGTATAAATATAACTGATAGAAGTTTTATGCAGTATTTTTCTCAATCACTTAGTATTTCTGGTTTTTCTTTTCTGGACAACTTCATACCGTGAAATCAGTTGCTACTAGTTTTGAAAAACATCGTGAATCCAGTAAGTCTTCGGGTTACGACAGTGTATGTGTGTATCTCCTTAAACAGATTGTTCGTTTTAGCTTGCCCCCACTAGTGCACATATTCAACACTTTTCTCAAATCAAGCTACTGTCCAAACTCCTTGAAAATCGCAAAAGTATTTCCAATCCATAAAAAAGACGATCAAACACAACTAAAACAATATCGCCCATAATCCCTTCTTCCAGGAATATCAAGGATTTCAATGAAAATTGTTTACAAAAGATTACTTTTTTTTTAATAAAAGAGAAAGAGAAATAAAAGAAAAATCACTCTACCAATTACATCATTTTAAACTTTTTAACAAAATAATCGAAGCTTTTTATCATTTAAACAGGGAAGATATTATTGGAGTTTTTATGAACCTCAGTAAGACATTTGCTATTACCATTGATCACAAAATTCTTGTTAGAAACATTATGGCGTTCGCTGATTATTTTTGCAGTCGTGAGCAATATGTAAACTTATGTTTCTCCAGGAGATTAAAAATCAGTGTCGGAGTACAGCAAAGGTCTAGGCCCTCTTTTATTTTTCATATATATGTCAATGATATAACCAATGCTTCAATAATCTTGCATTACATCTTGTTTGCAGACGGTACAATTATATTCTACTCGCACAATGATCCCTAAAAACTTCCCCGCACACTCGATTCTGAATTACGCAGAATTTCTTATTGGTTTGAGTGTACAAAACAAAAAAGCTTTAACATTAATAAAACTCCTTTCATACATCGTAAAAATATTAATTTGCCTGATATTGAATGTAATTTATATAACGGCCACCTCTTAACAATACTCTTTTACGCACTTGTGAAAAAAATCTTTTATCGAAAGTTGATAGTGTTTGATATACCACAGGATTTTTTTTTTTAAAACTTTAGATCATTAATAGACAGTCTGTACAGGTATATTACGAGTCTAGTAACTTGTTTCATGAGTTCAAATTGTACTCATGATCGCATCAAAAATAATTTGGCAAACATAAATATGTTGCAGACACACACAGGACCCTCAGGACATACAGGACACTAAAAACAAAGCCAACTATATATGCCCAAACATCCAATTAACAACATTGTACTTAGGGCGCTGCACAGATTATCACAGCACAGCATTACACAGCACAGCACAGCACAGCACAGCACAGCACAGCACAGCACAGCACAGCACAACACTTATCTTAACACAGTTTAACAGTAGTAGTTTGTTTGTGTTAGATTAGGAAAAAAAATTGCGTATTGAGAACAAACAAAACGAAGATTATCTTTAATTTACCCCTCTTTTTGACTCACAATTTACTACGTTATTCAGGAGTTGATTATCGACTCTATTATGTAGATATGTCCCTTACAGTATAGTCAAATTGAATTTCGAATTTTACCCCGAGGCCTCTATCCATATCAGGTAGCTGCTTATTAATGCTGTTTCTTGTTTTTCTTGTTTTTTTTTAAACGATTTCTAGAAATGCACACCAGAGTCCGTACATCAATTTACATGTATTTTACTCCCCCTTTTATATTTTTCTTTTGAACCTCCTCAATTTTATCTATTAAGACAACATACCATGTTCTTAATGAATAGTTAATCATCACGTAGTTGATATATAATTTTTTATTTTCACATTTTCCTTCTGAATTTGTATTTGTGATATTATTCCATACGTCTAATACATCGAATACTAGTACTGTTTTGCTCATAATGTATGTATGCATTTTGAATTACTTTGTAAGACAGTATTGTAAGCTTTATGCGTTGTGTAATGTCATTTTCAAAATGTATAATTATATTCTCTTTTTATATGTGCGCTTTGAAAAAAAAAGCAGAAATAAAACCAACCAACCAAACAAACAACATACAATGTAATTGTGTTCACGGCAAAATATTCGTTTAATAAGAAAATGGTAGGGAAGTAGGCCCCCGGAGTAGGCCTACGCTAAAATTTTTACTACATGATGTATCAGATAGTGACTGATCCTGCATAATTCCGGACCCAAGAAGCTGCAAGTTCGTGAGTGTGCGTTGTTTGCAAGGGGAAATGTATATAAAGTACATAAGATCATATAACACGCACCTCGCTATATAGGAAAACATGTTAAACTGAAACTTGGGCTTGTCTAGACACTGATATAAAATTTTCCACTTGTTTAGGTCAGATTGCATAAATACTCCCCATTTTTTCTAAAGTTTTTTTTTTCTCCCGATCTTAGAGGTACTGCTTACCATTGGGAGCAGTGACTTGAAAAATGTTCGAGATATCACTTGTGATGCAAATGTGTTGGTCAGGTATATATCACAAAACATGTTATACATAAAGATTTCGCAATAAAGCTTAAAATATAACTTTTAAGGAAATTTCACTATTTTTCTCAATACACCACAACTGTAGACGGTTTAGTGTAAAACATTACTATTATAATTACTGCTCACATTCTATATATTCAATAATAATTCAAATGTGGTTATACTGATTCAAATTTTCACATTGGTTGTTTCTATCCCTAACTCACATTTCAGGACTATTTTGAAGCACTAAAGTTGGGTTTTGTTATACAATGTATCTGCAAATGATCAATGATGCCTTTAATCCGCAGGGCGTGACATCGACGACATAGAGTGTATTTCAACAACCGGTGTGTCTGGTGTTCCAAATGATGCTCCAGAGAGTGTGCAGCTGTGTGCAAAGTTCGTCGCTAAGCAACGAGGAGGTTGTGGCGCTGTGAGAGAATTTTGCGATCACGTGAGACTCATCAATGAAAAGGCGGAATCCTTCCTCAAACAGACAAAATCATCTGAATACGGGATGTGTTAAACATTGGGGTAGGATTTACATTCAATTCACTGCTGCTGTTTAGTCGAAGACAATGAATATTCGTATGATATATATATATATATATATATATATATATATATATATATACATTGTAGCCTTTCCTCGCTTGTGTATATGCGCTGTGCCACCCCCATGGACTAGTTGGAGAAGGGTGAAGATGCTCCGAGCTAGTTTAGGGTCCATTTGGTTGAAATGATACAAACAGGCGTAGGGAACGGCGTTAGATACCAATCTATTCCAGTTAATCGCTTACTATCATACCAGAATTATACAATTTTCCAACTGCGAGTCATACTGTCAGTCGCAATTCATCATAGCCCAGATACCAGTACAAGCATCCAACGCAGATACAGAGACCTGTTACCACCAGTGCACACGCATACTATTCAAGCATCACCGTAATTGCATTGCACCACTCACCGATACTTATACTGTGCTGCAACAGCCTCAAAGGAAACGATCCCAGACAGCAGTAACCAATACAACCAAGCTTTATTAACACTGAGCAGCACCGATCATGGCACACTTTGGCCAGTGCCCGGGCCCACCGGTCTGAAGTAATGCAATTTGGACCCCTATTTATACTCTGGCCGCTATATATTTCCAAAACAGTTACACATTTTACTCGCAAACCTTTCCCAAAATAATAACGCTCAATTACTCTTAGCATCATACAAACATGATTGGATAACGAAGTAAATAATTATATGAGGGATTATTATTGAAAGTAATTGCATTTCCAGCCCTTATTACCCCTCTAAAACTTCTTAATTGAAATGATCCTGCCATAATCGTTATTTTCCCTCCAATTTTTTTTTTGTTTTAAAGAATATTTTATTCTTTATCCATGGGAAATACAATGTGCAAACAAATTTATATAAAACTCTTTACATCAATTTCATAATCATTTTCATCAATGGAAACAAAATCTATACCGAAACTTGATATCAATTTGATACGCTTTGATACACTTTCACAATCCATATACACATCTTTTTTTTTCTTAACTATTTTTACACTACTAACCCTTCAACCTCTTTTTAATTTCATTCCTTCATTATTTTACGAATTTTATTATCTTAATCACTAACTCAAAGATACTTTCTTTTCAACATCAAGTATCAATATCCGTTGATTGAAGTTTATTATAAAAAAATTCCAACAAACATGATCGAATCATAATCAATTGTTTTGTTGAAACAATCGATCATACGATTTTGTTGGGGGGGGGGGGTGGAAGGGGGAGGGGGAATGGGATAAGGTAGTAAGAGGGAGAATGGACGGGGTATAAGGTGGTGGGGGGGAGTTGTGTTTGTCTTCTGTTTTTTAACAATAAACTTTAATCAATGGATATTTATATTTTAAGTTGTATTGAATGAATGTTGAAAAGAAAGTATCTTTGAGTTACTGATTAAGTTAATGAAATGTGCAATGTAATGAAGGAATGAAATTGAAAAGAATGAAATTACATGTAATTTATTTATCAGTGTAGATTTTTTACATGGGAATTTTTTCTGCTTTTTATGATCGTGGGTCTGTTGATTCAAGTTCTTACTGGAGGAGTTTTTGCACTACTTTTGTACACCAAATTGGTTTAATTGTGTATATATTCTTTCATCATTTTATTCGCTGTTTTCATTCATTCCTTTCTATCATATTGTTTTGTTATATCGTACATTGGTCTGGTTACTACTGATTTTAACCAGACGTTTTACCCCTCTCAACTCTATATGATCGCTTGTTTGTAGTGTTTTTTATGCTTATATTTATATAACATGATTTTATATTCATAAAGTTAGATTGTACAGGACCTTGATGTAAAACAGTACTCACCTGCTGATCTTGTTATCCTGTCAAAATATGTTGAGATAAATGAATAAATAAAAATAAATGAAATGTGTATATGCAAATGTGAATAAAATGTATCAGAGTGTATCAAAATGTATCAAATTGATGTTAAGTTTTGGTATAAATTTTGTTTCCATTGATGAAAATGAACATGAAATTGGTCCACAGAATTTTGTATAAATTTGTTCGTACATTATATTTCCCATTGATGAACAACAAAATATTCTTTAATACAAAAAAGAATACGCAATCGATCACGCAACTTTCATAATTTGGTAGTTTTAACCCGTTTTCTTGCTAATTTATTCCTATAATAATTCCAAAATGTCCTTAAAAGAGTCCTCATAATCAACTCTGTCTGAATAATTGCTAGAAAGCTTAACTGATAGGCCCAATTTGGTATCAAATTAGCTTAACTGGACGATCTCAACCGATGATCATTTATCTTCATCGGTTACAATATATATATATATATATATATATATATGTATATATATATATATATATATATATATTAATATATACATAATCCAAAAGTATTTCATATGAACGTTTTTGGTATTTTGAAAAAAAGGATATAATAACATTTCCTTTTCAGAAAATGATTTTATTATGTTCCTATTGAATCTAACAACAAATTACTGAGTTACTGAAAATTGGTTTACGAATATCATAGGCTCTCCATAAATGCATTGAATGAGTATGTGCATAAACATGAAAATAAAATACGTGATAATTGGTTTGGAATGATTAAAATTGGCTGATGTATAACGCTATTTCTTCAAAGTGAGTGCATATTTCGCTGGAAAAGCTTACGACAAAAAAGATAAAAATAAAAGGTACATTTGTCTTCTGAGATTGGCGGGAATGTCAGCTACTGCGCGGCCTTCACACAGACAAAATGAAAATAAAGTGGAGTATTCGATACCAAAACATGTTGCACGCAAATATTACTGATATTCTAAAAATAGCCATGATCATTAAACTATGCTAAAAGCCAGAGAAGACAATACACATAGAATCTCTTGTGGAAGGACAAGTGGTTCAGCTTCACGTTTTGGGTGTGAACTTTACTCAGTTACGTGTGAAATGTATAATATGAGGATGACGCCAGAGACTTGTTCACACCGTCTTGTGTGCTTTTTGCAGCTTCATAATGTGTAATCATCTTATGTTATAGTGCAGTACTTCTCTTGAACTTGAAGACTATCAAATTTTGAATTGCATCTATCTTTTCTTTCAGGTCTATGTCAAATAGTTACACTTCATCTTTATGTAGTAAAGTATTACCTTTGTAAGGTGTATGAAGTTGGAAACAACCACACGTTTATATTTGAAGTCTTTTCTTTCGGGTCTATGCTGAAAAGGAAACATAAAAGAACCATTAACGGCAATGTTAAACACACGAAAGCAATTATGTTTTAGATGTATATCGAAAGAAGAAAAAAGACGTTTGAGCAGTCTTAGGCGTTGAAGTGCCCAGGAAATCATTGTAAAGAGAGTATATGAACGCATATCTTTTGTCTTTCGAATTACAGTATGAAAAAGAAGGAAGGTACAAACCATAACTTTAGTGTTAAACACACAACATCATTTTCACTGTTTGGCTGCTATTTTTAAGAACTCTTGAATGAAAATGTATTAGTAATTTCTTTTGTACCCACAACTATATCATTAACTACGGCAACTATTTTTGATATGATATTTTCTTATAGATTTTCTCTCACGTGATTGTTAGAATTAAGGAGAGTTTTGTTTTGTTTTATTTTGTTTTTAGATTTTAGCAGAAAAGCGAAAGCCTGTGTACAAGTGGTCTACCAGCAATTTGTATAATTATACGGCATGTCGCGATTTGTATAGTGCTGGCAAAGTAAACACAGTTTGTAAATAGACAAAGTATACTACAAGTAAACTATAGAAAGGGTATGCTGATGACGAACGGTCGGCCTGTCATTTTACCTTTACCGTAATTGAGATTCGTCAGTACATGCGGTTGTGGGTACGACTCGTCTGCATTAAGTCTATTCTTGCGACTGCACATTACGGTTCTGTTGAATACGCATACTTTAGTACTCAATTATATTCGGCATGTATTCATGTCTTGTGACAGTTCATCATTTTTCCATTACGTGTAATTGTATTGTGGCTAATACCATAGTTCATTGGCTCGATATTATTGTCAACGGTATGCCGATTTTTGCTCCGTTTTTGTCAGCAGTGTATACGTTTTCACCCTCTTTCTCACTGTTTTTTTTTTTTTTTGCTTGAAACACAAATGGAGTTCCTTTTCATTGTAAAGACTTGGAATATGTGTGTTCACAAATTTCTTTGTTCTTATTGTACGTATGAAGTTTCACTCTACAGATATCTAAGTTGATCCGTTTGCTTCTCATTTTTTCCCATGGGAGGACCTATAACATGTGAAAGAGTAAACAATATCTATGATGGTCATTGCCTTTCAGTACCTTGAATACCTTTCCGAAATTGGCTATTGGCATTATCTTCATATGCTTTTTACCATTTTAAGAATGTACTATTAAACTACAATGACCTCGATTTCGGCAACATTAACAACTATATTTCCTTTTTTAAAAATATTGTTAATAATAATGAAGTCTTTTATGTTACGAATCATTTAGAAACACTTTAAATGCATCCGTCAATGATCAAAGAAGATGATTTGAATACTATTTAATTGAAGACTTACATAATGAAGATTGAGTTTTTAGAAGTAAATTATGTTAAAAAAGCATTTGAATATTTCATGAGTAAATTTGGTTTTCACAAGAACCGGAGAATTAATCAGTGTCATGAATTCAGAACTGAAAAAATGTGTCATTATACTTCAGATGTAATAGGATATCTTTAAATGTAAGTAAAACGTAGTATGCAGTTTGAAACTATTCGTAGAAATGTAAATTAACCACAAATTGTTATCATTATTTCCTCCCTTTAGATGAGAAATTATAGAAAATGGCAATTTTTTCGGTATTATAACAGACAGGCATCTATCATAGTGCCAAATCGTAAACAATGTGTCTTCTCCAAGTGGTTCATGACTTGGAATATTGAATTAATTGATGTGATTCGTGTCAGAGTGTTTTTTTCTTGCGATGAATTAATTTTACCGTATTTTTACAATATAATTTGGGGGAATGACACTAAGACCAAGCTAGGTCATTTTTCTTTTACAAATTGTCCAAAATTGTCATATCTCTCACACACAGATCCTTTATTCACAACTTGGAAAATTTTCAAGATACATAATATGGACATGTTACAGATAGCTCTTATTTGTGTAAATATCACTGCAAAATGCTTCCCCCAGTATTCTTTATTTTCTTTTCAAACAATAGCAACATCTATTTATACCCGACACGTTCATGCAACAAAATTCACTACATGATCCTAAAATATTTGTATCACATTAAGGCCGTTAGACATCATTGAACAGACGAATATATAGGCCTATCAACAATTCACTCAAACGGATAAACCTTCGGACCTCTTTTAGAAGAAGTTTAAAAGAAATGTTATGCAGTGAAACACTATAATAAATCAAAAATTATATATATAACTTTATCAATGATTCTTCTATATGCTGACGAATTGCATTTATTTTCATTTTCAGTATCAATTACACTTTACTTCCGTATAAAAGAAACTAGTCCGTAATACAATGTACAAAATAATACATATTATACCAATTCAACTATTCAGCAATGTGAAAGAAGGACAAATCACTACAATCAAAAGTATATGTATGAACGACGATAATACCTTATGTTATAGCAGTGAATACTTTGTAATTGGAACAAGAAAAGATAAAATAAATGTAATATGTATAATCAATTCATTTAAAACAATTGTGTATATATACAAATATATATATATATATATATATATATATATATATATATATATAAACGTACTATATGTAGACATCTATTATGTTAGGAAAGTAATATAGTACATATGTATAATGTACTAGGTGTTACAAAAAACATTTCCCACTTTTGATTCTTAATAGTTTAAAAACTATATATCAGATAAAACTGTCATTGATATGAAAGAGTAATAGCTGAATAGTGTACAATTTAGTTTGAGGTGATTTGAATATGAAAGCCTATCATAAGCTTCATGAATGCTTCATGAATGATTTATTTCAATGTTATGTTCCAGATTTTGAGCAAAATTTTAACCCTCTGTAAAAAAGTTGAACTTTACACAGGAACCAATGATGTGTATGTGAGTGTGTGCTTACAATGACCCTGAACAATGGACATGGCTACCACCTGTTCAGAGCTCTGCTGCAAGGCACATGAATGTTTTATTAATCATTCATGTGGATTGCCCTGAGCACTCCAAGTTTGAATTCATGACACAGGTTAACATACATGGACATGAAAAAAAGTAAGCATATGTTTCCATGTGTTTGAATACACCTCATTTCAGAATGAATAAAAACTAGTTGTGATAGTGGAATTCCTCATAAATATTTGATAGAGCATTCCAGTCCTGGCCATTGTCCAGGACCATTGCCGGGGTATCAACAACACTCTCCTATACACACCAATAACCCCATGTGCAAAGTTGAAGTTTTGTACAGAGGGTTGAAAATAGAGCAAAATCTGAAACCTAACTGAAAAATTTATGTTGAATTTAAAGAAACTGAATCATGCTTTCATTTTTAAATTATCTCCAACAAAATTGTACACTATTCAGCTATTGGTGTTATCTGATATATAGTTTTTGAACCATAAAGGATCAAAAGTGGGAAATGTTTTTTGTAACACTCAGGAAAAAAAGGAAGAAAGTAAACATTTTTTTCAAGCTCATTTCTCAATGAATATTAGGCTAAATATTGATGATTGATATACCACGTTGAAGGCAATTTAATTGTCTACCATCCTATTAGAAAAATAAAAAGGAAACGCAACACATGAGTGAACACATTCGTTTTCTCTTCCAAGGCAAAAAATTAAAAACTTAAAAGTGGACAAGTGCATGCGTATGTGCTCTTCCATATAACAATGAGAATTAAAGACAAATCCAACACAATAACAAGCAAAAATCAATTTGGAAAAATTACCCATTGGTCTCTTTAATGTCTATGTAGCCCCCAAAGATAGAGAAAGACAAAAATAATGGAGATAATGAAGAATCTTCTGTCAAATCCAAATTCAAATGATATTGGAGAAGACGCAATATTGAGAAATATGGTAGAAATTTGAAATATTATTTCGAATTCAGCACCATTAAAACGATAACTGTTTCTTGAATTTGTCTCATGAATTCTTAAATTCCTAAATAAGAAAAGAAGTACAATATTCTGTCCATTTGCCACCTTTGCGGCTTACTCCCTACATCATTTGATTTTGAGTGGACAGAAAAATCTTATTTCCCCCCTTTTGTCTCCCCACTTTGTTCTTGTTTGGGGATTTAAAGATATTACAAGGGACAAAAATTATTTTTGCTATTCATTCATTTCTTTTATTGTGTTGAATTGGTCTTTTGTTATCATTCCTACCTTTAACGGCCTCTGCAAATGAATGACTTAATGTCAAATTCTGCAAGTTTTACATTTTATGCATTGGTAAGACAAAAACGAATGGTTCACTCATGCGTATTAACCTATCAGGTCTATAGCCCATTGAATAACCGTTAATATGGTATATGACACAAAGATTTTTATCAAAGTCTATGAAAAATATGCACTGGAAAAGTATTTACTTTTATTCCTTTTTTTGTGCTGAGTGTTACAAAAACATTTCTCACTTTATATAAACACACCTAATATAAAAAAATGTGAGTCACATTTTGAGGGCCAATTTCTCTTGTCCCGCTTCTCCCCCATCCCATGAAAATGCACCTGCACTTCTTGTATTAAGTAAGTAAATAATACATCATTTTTTATAGTTTACTTCCTAGGCTGTCGCACTTTCAAGATTTGCTTTTCGTTCCAAAGTTTGTAAACTGTGAAGTTCTTAAGAAAACACTATAAAATACAATTTATATTGCTTACATTACATTTAAAAAAAAAAACTATCATGCTCGTTGATTTTGATAAGAATGCGCTTCTTGTTATCTATGACAAGGAATCCAGAATATGGCGGCAGCAATTGAGTTGAACTGAATTGAATTACTGAAACTGCACTGGTCTTACACTCGAGACTCAGTGGATAGTTCCAGCACATTTATTTCTATATTTCACTTGACATTAATATAATATAATCTAACAACAACAAAATAAAAACAAGCAAGCTACAAAATATAATATACAGTGGATCATATGACTAGAAAGTGTGTAAGCGTATGATATCTATATAAAAGACTATACTTGATAAGATGTGAAGTATAAAGGAGCCGCAAAAGCAAAGCTTAAATTTCGGGTTCCAGAAACACAGGCCAATGTTAAAACCTTTTTCTTCCATAGAGATAGGACACAAAGTACTGATGACAACAACTATATGAAAGCTAAAATAGCAATGTACAAAGATGAAGAGAAGTAAAAGAAAAGAGAAAAAAGAATAATAACTAATGTGAAAAAGCTGAAATACGAGCATATCCACATAATTCTATGTACCACCAAATTTATTAACGAGTTCAAAGTATGACAACTATCGTAATGATTATAATTATGAGAGCGTAAATGCTGAAACCAATGGTCAAAGCAAGCGTAGCCTTCATATTTTATCTGCCATGCAATTATAGAGAGTATATATAACAGGTTAGGAATTTGGGTCCGGTGGAGACGAATGTTGCTTCTTGAGCTAAGAGTGTGTGAGTACGTTGAAGGTGAAACGAATCTCTTTGTCTCGGGGGTAAGCATTTACTGCATAATCAGATAAGCAAATCATACCGGGATTTTGCAATAGCCTCGGTGCGTATGAACTGTGAAAATCGGATGATTTCATTGGTAATAAATTGCTCATTCACGAGCACGAAGGCGCCAGCAAACTGTATGCGCGATTCGTATCACGTTATCAACTTTTATCGCTACAATAATGTTTGTATCGCATTTTTGATGGTTTATAGTTTTATTGGTTATGTGTGTTGATATCTCGAATCACTTAAGAGGATAAATTGGAAGTTTCAGGCTTTTGTTTCCCTATCCAATCTCATTCATAGTTACCTCCGCCAGAAGGTGAAACCTATAAGCGGTTATATTTTCGCTTCCCTATGTTTGTCGGTCTGTAACTCGAGTACGGATGAGCGAATTTTCACCAAACTTGCAGGATGTATTTAAAAACAGACGATTGGATTTCTTTTTTTTCCTTCAAAACCAGACTTGCATACTGTTCACAATGACATAAGAAAAAAATATTTTGATTTTGCATCATGAAGTTAAAGGTCAAAGGCCACAGGGTCATAAAGGACATAAAATGAACATAGCATTTATTACATGAAATTAATCTCCCAATAACTCAAGAACGGATAATCAGATTAAAAAAAAAAAAAACAACTTGCAGACCGTGTTCGTAATGAAGCAAGAAAGAAACAACTACATTTTGGGTCATGAGGTCAAAGATCAAAGGTCATGGGGTCATAAAGGGCATAGAATAACTTTACCTCCCAATAACTCAACTATCAGATTTTCACCAAAAATGTATTATGTAGATGTCCCTATATAATATACCTCAATGCTTGTGTTGAAGATTACTGCCTACGAAGGGGGATACTTTATTCATGGCTGCGTGGCGGAGGTCTGCCCTATCCGAGTGCTCTTGTTGACTTTAAATTGAATACTGTCGATTTTTTTTTTTTAGTGATAAAAATCTTCGCTCTCTCTTTTTATAGCATTTTACATATCATTCATCATGGGTTTTTGATTGTATTCGAAGTTCTGTCACTCTGTGATATGTTATGCTATATGACTCATGAGTATGTGCATATCAGACGAGCTTTGATTAAGGTTTCCTTTCTTTGATACGCTACATTGTATCTGCAATTCCTGTCAAGAATAGGGTAATGTCATAAAACCGTATGAAATTTACATTTATGAGACCACATATCCTGTTCCCCGAGTCTAAATTTTGGCCTCATGAGTTGTCGCAGGTTCATAAATTATGATAGTTTTAATATCTAACTGAAACTGCAGTCAGTTGGCAAACCAAGTTTGCCAATTGTATCGCTATCACTCGCAAGTACAACATTTTAAGGACTTTGTTCGAGCCAATCATGACGAATGATATAAAGTACTAAGGTATACACATAATAGCTTCTTCAAAGTTTAAGTGCATGCATTATATGGCCTGGTCGTCAAGGTATTTTATCGGTGCATAATTTTTTTCTGGCATACTGGCAAATTTTTTGCACTGCAGTGTACTCTTGGTATATATAACGAAGACGCTTATAGCAAAATCTCCTTTGTCAAGAAGTAATATCCAGGCCTCAAAATTATTATCGATATGTTTTTATGCTTCAAGATTCAAGATTCCAGTTTATTTTCATTTCCATCCAATAAACAGAAAAAACTATATATAACGTATAAGCAGAAGATATTTGTAATAATTGCAAAAATAAAAAATGCTCTAACGAAGTACATGTGAAAATGAGTAGTAAATGAAGAAAACACAAGTATTTTTTGAAATATATACATTTGCATATAGTACAAATTGATTAAAGATGGGGATCGAAATGGAGGGTCCCACTAAGAAGAAAAGCTCATATGTTATGGGACCCTCAGAAAATACATAAGACAGCAAATAATGAATTAATCTACAAACCGATATAAAACAAAATAAAACGAACCAATGTCAACTGATATGAAATCAATTTGGAAAGGAAAAATAGAAGAAAAAAGAAACAAGAAAAAGGAAATATAGCACGTGCCATCGTGGACGCAAGCAAACTGGATTCCGTGATGTAAGAATAATAATAAAATACAACATTGGATTGAATATATTGCAAAAAAATATTGTACGTAATTACACCGATAAGAATGCAGAAGAAGGAGAGAATAGACACAATGGTATATACGGTACAATAAGAGGAACACCTGAGGAGGACTTGTGTATAACAGATTATTTTTCTCGAATAAAAAAAAAATGAATACATAATTGTTTGATGTTTAAAGAAATGGTGACTTGACTGGTATACTTTATACTGCTCGGCTTAAACGAAATTTCGGCTTTAAACGAAATTTCGATGTGTCGAACGAAAACTACTGATCCCGGGAACTTCAGCATTCATTCAAAATCCATGAGACTTGTCTAAATATGCTATTTAACGTGTTAACACGGATAGTTTCAAGAACCCCTGTTTGGATTTTCATTAAACTTTGCATGGAGCTGCGCCATGACAAACTGATGTATCTGAAAATGGTATCATTTATCGTAACTCCTTCTGAGAATGTGTAATGGTGCTCAAATTTGGCAGGAATATTTCTGGTGAGATGGAGGAATGAAAAGTGAAAGATCAGGGTAAAACGTCAATGACCATGCTCTAATCTTGATTTGTTCAAACTTATGAAATGCTTCAGCAAGCTTCAGCATTTCACTGCAATGGGTGTTTTACTATTACAGTGAGCTTACGGAGTTAACCAGAAATAACACTGAAGGTGATTAATAGTTACTGTTTACCAGTGGAAGCAGTGATCAAAAAGATGTTCGAGATATCACATTTGATGCATATTACTGTATAATAGTTCAGTTGTTTCATAAAACATCTTCAATATGAGCTCTTCATATCAACGCAGAGCCGAGTGAATGTGTAATCAACAGGAATAGAAAAGAATAGGTTTTGTGGAATACTTTTCATGAACTTAATACCGCACTCCTCCGATATCACTGATATCATAATTGTCAGTTAAACTGAAATCATATTGGTTAAATTATATTAAAAGAGCAATTATTTATCAATAATCAATTAAAATCAGACCTGCAAGATGGTAGGAGTGTCATCCAATTTTTTTTTTTTTAGCTTATTAAGCTATATATACGTTGGGCTAATCTTGGTTTTGATAGCAGAAAGCAACAACTTATGATTTCAATTTCCATATTTGTTTGGCCTATTTTAACAGTGGATGTATTATTCCCGCATATCCCTGGAAGAAGAATTATTCCGGTGGGACGGGGGTGGGGGCACGGGCACAATAATATGTCTCCCCACCCTCCCGGATCGACGCTCCTGACGGCCCAATACACGACTCTCTCGTTGGTGTGGTCATGAACCTAATACACATGGACATTCATCGTATCCATACATCTCAAAAGCGCCACAAAGACATTTATATAATATTGACTGGCCCTGAGGGAGGTACCAGAAAATATTGCCCAAACTGAAAGCATATTGCCCGAGTCGAAGACGAGGGCAATATGTTTTCAGTGCGGGCAATATTTATCTGGTACCTCCCGAAAGAAAGGCCAGTCAATATCATAATTATTACCTATCCCTTAGGTAAATTAAGTAAATATGTGAATACGGCTAAACACTGATACAGATCAAGCCACATTTGACTACCTGTAGACCATCAACATGTTGAATAATTGCAAAATTGTTCATCAATGTATATCATTCAACTCCAACTTCAAAGATACATATGAAGTTGTAACAGGCAAACTTCAAACTTCTGAACGCTCTTACACTTTATTTTTACTTCTCTGTTTAAAGTTGGAGAGTCGTAAAACTGATAGTCACTGTGCAATTACTGAGCACAAATGGACTAGTCATTGCCTAGTGCTGCTGTAAGTGGTCGACCTTGTATGAGCTGATTTATCAGGGTTCTTCTGCGGTGCGTGTAACTGACACCCTGGACGTCGTGGAAAGTTTTCTTTTCGTGGTCGATCGGAATGTTTACGTTTAAGGGTGGGATTTCACGGAGCACGCGAACGATTTGCGAAGGACGCGAATGGCAAAATCCAGCATTCGTATTTTAGTCTGCAAAAGATCGCCAAACGAACGTGAGGGTTCGGAAGCGTCGTCAATTGTTCGCGAATGTCGTTTTTACTTCGGCGATGATTTTAAAAAAGTTTGAAATTTTTTGCGAACCTTTTCCGCACACTTGGTCGTGATTTGCTCGTGAATTGTTCTCGAAAGTGTCTTTAAAGCCTCGTCATATGCGCAAGACCTTCGCAAGACACGCGCGGTGTTCGCAAAATGTTCGTGAAACCCCAAACAGACTCCGAAACTTTGGAGAATGTCTCGCGTATGTTACGCGAAATCTGCGAAGTTTTTCCGATCATTTTACGACGTAATCGCAAACTGTTCGCGTACCTTTTGAGACATTCTCGCGAACGTTTGGCGCACGTTTGGGGATGTATGACCTATACGTTTTCTACAAATAAAAATCGTACCATACATCTAAACATCAAACAATCATTAACAACTACAGTAACAAAAGAAATTAAAGACTACCAAAGAAAAAGACATGTTTGATATACAAAAAAAAATCGCAGAATAAACTTAATAATTATATTAATCTAAAGTATGCAAAATTTCATTTGAACTGTATATAGAGATTATGTGTTAGAGGAACTGCAAAAAAAAAAATGAAATGCTTTACTAGTGGAGATAGGTCCTAGGGAAAAAAAATGTAGGCAAGCACACGATAGAGAAATGAGAGAAAAAGAAAGGAGAATAGAGGAACGAAAAAAAATCAACTTAAGACAGCTTCCACCACTCCTTGGGTACATTTTCTCCCATGATTATTGAACATTTTTCGTTGTTCGCATTTCCGTCGCGTGTTCTTCGTGTACGTAACATGCTGTACTTTAGCAATGATACACACGACATTCGCACATACGTCGTGGAAACTTCGCGCAAATTGCGCAAGAATAGTTTTCGGCTTCATTGTCGGAACACATTCGGAGAAAAACTTTTCCGAATGTTGGATTTTGTCATTCGCGTCCTTCGCAAATCGTTCGCGTGCTCCGTGAAATCCCACCCCAAAGCAGGGAGGTGGGGAGAGAGATTCCACTCTCTCTCTCTCTTCCAACTTCCCCAAACCGGAAGACTGCACTGTTTGCACACATTGTTTTGTGTACGGTGCGGTGTGTGTAACCGACACGCAGCGACGTGGCGAAAAGCATATTGACTGCTGACCTCTAACCCTGCAAAATAACAACTCCTGACCTTTAACCCTGCAAAATAACAACTGGAATTGCCTCGTAAAACTCCCTCGTATAGGTAATAATTTAGCATGCTTCACTGCTTTGATCCCATTATCGTCACCGCCAGCAAGCCGGGAGAAGAACAAGACGGAGATTCGAGAAATCTAACACTATATGCGCAGAAGAACATAACTCACAAAAATCAAGTAAAGTGAATGTGCAGTTGTGGTGTATAATGTTAGGAAACCATACCTCAAACAATTTCGCTTGGGAGAAGCAGGCAGTTTTTAAGAGAAAGCTAACATTTTAGCAGACTGATTGTCATTTGTGATCTCAATATTTCACTTTTCTACAACTTATTCCAGAGCAAAAAGGGACGGTTATGGTAGAGAACAGATATATCTTGCCATTAGGCAAGGTCTTATGCGTGTGCGAAAATGTGCGAATCAGCAATTGCCCATCTTTTGGCACAAAATTTGTCATGATCTCAGGTTTGTTGCTCCCCATCAGTATTTATTCAAAGACATTTCCGTCTGAAAAAGGCAGATCAGCGAAACAAGACTGAAATGAGGGAAACGATCCTTTTGTTAGTGACGATACATGATTACACAATCGTTATTGTCCAGACACCTGAATGAACTCACGAAGATGCACATAATTAGGTGTCGGTGACAATCATTACATCAAAGAAAGACTGCAGTGAACAGTCCATGTACGTATATTAGGTCCATGGTTTGGTGCACAAAAAGGTCACTCAAATCTCGTTGTCATGGTTGTGTACAGTGGCATCGTGTACTGCAAAACCGTGTTCGATATTAGTGTAGATGAGTAATCAGATGCATGAACGACTAATCAAACCTACTACGTGACATGCCGCACAGCTTCTTGATTCGCTATCATTTCACGAGCCCGTTCCCTTTATGATGACATGACAATAGTACATTATCATACAATATTATACAGGTTTCGAAATTACAATGGACGAACATGGACTATACGACAAGACAAGAGAACGTGCATTGTTGCGTCGTGTGACATATGATTATTATGTTTAGATTTCAAAAGACTTATATGATTATATTTGTAGCTCAGATTTTCAGCTGCCTGAACACCTTCTACCTCGTTACAATGAATATATGGTAGAAGGGTGTCTGTCACCCCAAAGTTTGCCACTGCCGCTGCATGTACGGCATTGCACATTGTACATGTGGATGCAGTTTGTAAAGTCAGAAGTATAAGTTATGAAATCACAGTCATTACATTTTTTTTTCTGTCATCTCAGTCTTCGGAAATTTTTTGCCCCCTTTGCCAATAAGGATACATCAGGGCTCCACAATAACTTTTACTATTTACCCTTCCGGCAAGTATATGTCTCACTTTTTATGGTTTTTCATAACTAAAGATAAAAGAAAAACGTTAAAGATCCGTATTTCTCGTTAATCTTAACTACAAAGGTCTTTTTACATCTACACCTTGCAAGTTATAGAGCAACGTACGAGTATACTACATTACATTTATAGGATCAAAACTGTAGAACTCGATGACTATATCCCTACATGTTACCCAGTGTCCCATCTATGAATGTGTTTAAAAGTAGATTTAAGAAATACCTTTAATCAGTGCACTAATTCGAACTATAAGATTTGCCAGAATTGCTGACCAAGGATTGAAAAAACATATAGGTCTTCATTATTGTATGTACATTTTTTTAGAGAAATTATGGTAGGCGTATGTAACATTTTTTCTTCTTCTTTTTTTTTTCTTCTTCTTCTTCTGTCCCAGTCTATTTGTGTGTGTGTGTGTGTGTGTGTGTGTGTTTGTCATTCTTGTATTCATTTTATTCACATTGTTACTTTGTATCAGGGCGTCCCAACACAAGTAACGTGCCCTGTGTGACTACTTGGGACAGGCCCTCCTTATCAGATCACTGTTACCTATCATGTTCCATGTAAATGTTCCCTTTTTTTTATTTGTGTGTGTGTGTGTGTGCGTGTGTGTGTGTAATTGATTTGATTGGAATAAATTTATCTGAATTGATCTGAATTGAAGTATGCTGCATCGATTCTATCTGGACTTGTGAGAGTTGTGAATTATTATGAATTTATGGTTACACATTTTCATCACAATCCTGCAAAACATTTGTTCGCTTGCCCATGATATCTTGAATTCAAGTACACCATCATGCTCTCTCAGCTCATTTAGCTGCTCTTGGGCTGGCTCTGCATGGCGTCGAGACGACCGCAATGTTCAGCCAAGCACTGTCTTCGCTCCTTGAGCCCATATACCAATGAGGTACTATAGGCGAGCTCGCCTAGTAGGCACCTTACCTCCCGCTGTCCTTGCCCATACCACCTCTCTGGGTGCAGCGATTTAGGTACAGTGTGTGATTAATTGGCTGTCTGAATTCATTTTATCATCATGCTGTTTAACGTTATCTGGGATTATCTCTGACTCTGATTGATATCGTAAAGCAAATTAGGGTGCTCTTTCCCCATTAAATCTAACTATCGAGTTTCTTAGTACCCTAATTCAATCTGAACAGTTCATTTTATTATCAAAACATCCACAAAGACTGAAAACTTTCGAATACTATACCACATTAGAACGAACTTTGAGTGTAATGTATGTAGAAACACATGAACAGCACAGCAAACCACGTAAAAAACTCTTACTCACCCTCATTTCGATTGAACTATTAAAGGTAACAAAACAAGTTTAAACATTGTTAAATGTTTAAATTCATGAAATACCGTAGATAAAAAATCAAATCGAATACTATACCACATTAGAATGAACTTTGAGTGTAATGTATGGAGAAACACATGAACAACACAAACCAAGTAAAACACTCTTACTCACCCTCATTTCGATTGAACTATTAAAGGTAACAAAACAAGTTTAAACATTGTTAAATGTTTAAATTCATGAAATACCGTAGATAAAAAATCAAAGAAAAAATTGCATTCTTGTGCAAAGTGAATCTCACGTATTCCATAGACACTTTAAACGAGCAAGCAAACAAACGAACTCGCACTCACACGCACCAACACACATCATCATCGTCACGTACATTTGCCCAAACACAATACAAAAGTACTCTTTACGTCGAGCATTTCGAATGTTCTTGTGCGCCATTCTTTGAGTGTGTATGTGTGTGTATGTGTGTGTGTGTGTGTGTGTTTGTGAGTGTGCGTGTGAATCGCTCGAAATCTAGTGAAGCAGTTCGATCGGCAAGCCTTCGTCCTTAGTAGGCTTGCTAAGGGCGAAAAAAGGGGTGATTGCTGCATTTTATAGTACAAAATCAATGTCCCATTTGGCACACATGTTCCTCGGTACAACTGAAATTTTTTTCATCTAAAGAGACATTCTGTATCTATGCAAATAAGCCTTAATTTGCATAATTTATGCAAGAATACGTATAGATATATGTGCATTCATTAGAAATAGCTAATTTGCTAGAAGTATTCTTTAGAGTATGTGGAAACAATTCCTGCAAAAATTGATTTTATACCTAATTAAATAAACATAACATTTGCATGATAATGTGAGTTATGCAAATTGATTTATGAATAATGAAACCCCCCTTAAATCTCATCCTAGATAGATATAACCCGTTAGTAAAACAAAATGTGGAAAGAATTTGAATAATTGAACCATCATTACCAGCCAATTTAAATAATTACTGAAGAAAGTGAAGTAAAAACATTATTTTTAAAGTTTTTCTTACAGTCTAAGAACTGCGTTTTATGATGAAAACTACCAAAGTTGTATGCATATCCTTTAGTCAAAAGGAAATGGTTTGTAATATCAAAACACTATTTCTCTATACAAATACCACCTAATTAGCATATTGTGCACATTAATACCCGAATTGACTAGAAGTCAATGGTCAAGGTCGACTTTAGCATAAGAAATTGTATCAGTTTACGTGATAACTTAAGACTGGATTAAGCAAATTTCACCAAACCTGGTCCAAGGATGACGTATGATGGGGCGATTAATTAAGCAGTTTTTAAGTAAAATTGGCAAGAGGTCAAAGGTCAGAAGGTTCAAGTTCAATGCTAAAATTTCATTATCTACCTGGTTTAAATTGATACCATTGATCTTAACATAATCAGAAACAGAGTGCAGAGAATTGCTGAACAGCATATAATGCGTCTTATCAATATTTAGTGACAACTAATTTGCGTGGATCCAGGACTGAACAAGTTTCTGTTTATTGTTTAACATGTATAAGCGTGTTAGAGTTACGATGTGAAAGAAATAAATTTGTGTCATCAGCAAAGGAAATGAAAGAAAGAATCTGAGACGAGCTTTGGAGGTAGATAGTATCAAGTTTCTAGGACTTCACATTGATAGTGATCTATCCTGGAAAACCCATATTAACTATTTAAGTAAAATTTTGTCCAGAAACATAGGAATTTTAAACAAGCTGAAATATTATTTCCCCATACATGTATTACAAATTATATACTCAACAATGATTTCCCCTTACCTCAACTATGGAATTCTTCCATGGGGTAATTCGTCCAGATTTTTGCTTGATTCGCTTTACTTTCTCCAAAAACGCGCCATCAGAATTATCAATAACGCCGGGTATCTATCTCATACAAACGATTTTTTTTTTCACAAGAATAAAATTTTGAAATTGATTGATTTGTTTGATTACAACCTAGGTATTTTTATGTATAAATACTCCACGAATGATCTTCCTGATGTTTTCTTCACATGTTCAAAGAAAAAAAAACTACTCAGTTCACAATTATCCCACCCGCCAACGGGACGCTTATCACCTTCCACGTACTCGCACAACTTTCACGATGAAAACAGTTATGTATATGCGGGACCGAAATACTGGAACGATCTCCCCTCTGAACTCACAGGTTGTTTATCACTATCATCCTTTAAATGCAAATTAAGACAGTATTTATTGAATAATTACATTAATTCAGCTCACTGAAATTCTGTTTTGTGTTGTCCAGGACTATCCCGCTGTACTGTACTCCAGGGTTGTTGCCATGTTAAAGGGCTCACACCCGTAAATACAATGGAATGTCCCAGACTCCTTCACAAATTCGTACCAAAGATACCAAAATAAATGAAGGAAAAAATTGATTAAAAATCAATGATGAAGTTTGGCAAAAAAACTGAATAGCTGTAGATATTGAGTATGAATTCCTATACAAACTGCATTTTGGTTGGAAGATGAAAGCTTTTCTGATGGAATTTGAGGGGACTATATTTCATTGGGTACGTGTACTGAAAATAGGTGATTTTTTGAGTGACAAGAACTCGTAGTGTGGCTTTGCGGACCCCTGGACAGAATTTGGACTGAAGAATCCACCCTGAAAATTTGATGGATGAAAGGGTATATCTCACTTATTCAGGTTAGTGAAGCTGAAATACCTAATTTCTCCCAGCTATTTTACAGAATTTTGTGAAATTTGATTTTTAACACACATCCCTATGGGGAAATATTTATGGGTGTGAGCCCTAAACCAGACTTAAAGAGCCCAGCTATTTGCGCCCTCAAATTCTGTTACTGTGTTCATGACCCATTGTATATTCTTCCTTCTTTAAAGACAGTTGGGGCGAGGACATGGTAAGAGCTGGTATTTTAATTCTCACTGCACTGTAACTGGTTGTTGAATGTCTTTTATTTTTATTTGCAGGTGCATGTGTTCCCTTCTTAATACACGCAATCCATTTTTAATACACGCAATCCATTTTTGATACTGCAGTCTAAACCGGATCATTGTTATTATATATTGAGTCATATTGTTATTATTGCCAGAACGACAATGGCTCATCCGCCTACAGCATGTGGCTTATCCGACCCCAAACCTGCATTAGAGAAGAATTTGCTTTATAACTGCATAATTGTACTTTTTTATTTTTTGTTTTTCTCTATGTTCCGGTCATTGTTGTACCCGTGCTCCCCATCTTAATCTTTAACTCGATTTTAACTGGGAGCTATACTCAACAAGCTCGCTTTTAAGTAGGTTCCTTCATATTTCTTTAGTATTCATTCACAGATTCCAAACTTCATAGATCGACCACTGTATGTTTTATAAATTTGCAATATTCTATGTATGTCTCCAGCTGGATATCATGTATTTCATTTAATTTTCTTGTATTTGATGTATTTTTTTTCACCTAGAAATATGAAAATAATTTAAGATTTAAATTGAAATTAAAATTTCATTATTTCCCCCATATCTATGCAATGTCTGAAGGTATTTTCTTCAAACTTAGTGACTGCATACAATGTACTAACAAAATGATACCCTTTTCATAAACTCATCCTCCAATTATCCGCCTAAGAATTATGCGGACATTTCAATAAAAAATGCGTTCACAAACTCTGAAAATTATCCGCACTTTTTTTCTTTTTTTTTTTACGAGCGCCCGTCCTGAAAAAGGCGGATAATCGTCATGGTGACCGCACACGTCCCTCCTGCGGGAAAGGCAGGTGACCTTTTGACCGCACCCCGGCAATTATTACTTATCCACATAACTTTGTATTTGCGTTCACAAACTCCAAATCTGGTCCCGATGCTGCTATCATGCGGATGATAGAAGCGTCGAAAAAAAAAACAACCCGGATAATTCTTGCCCCGCTCCGATTTTACGACCAAATTATGCGGATATTATCCGCATAATTGAGTTTATGAAGGTGGTATAAGATTCTCCAGAGAGTTTCAGGTAAAGAGGTCAAAGGTCAGCATGCCTCGAGGAAAACGAGGTAAGGATAGCATGCCGGGGCAGTTTCTACCCAGCTCAGCCTCAGGAATGCAGCAAGGCCAGAGAGCGACCCCCAAGAGCGCATTTACGACCAGCAGTGGCTTAAGCCCCCGTTCCACTATCACGATTTGGACCCCGATCTGTCCCGATCTAGCAGATCGGGAGAGAGCGGCAAAAGCGTACGGGGATCGGAAGCATCGTAGCAGCAGCGTGTAGAGGTCGGGGTTGGAGCGGGCAGTTTTTCAGATCGGGAAGAAATTTTGAACCGGTTCAAAATTTCTTCCCGATCTCCCCGATCAAAATTGACATATTTTTAATCGTACGGCAAGCGGGGAGAGCGTAGTGACAGCGTAAACGCAGCGGGGAGAGCGTAATGACGGCGTAAACGCAGCGGGATGAGCGTTACAAGGTCTTTCTGAGCGTAGTAACATCGGCACAAGAACGGGAAGTAATTTTAGCTGTAATTTTCGAAGAAAAAGAAGAGATGAAGAAAAAGAAGAGAAGAAAGCAGCGAAGCAGCTACCCAAAAGGCGAAGAAAGAGAGACTACACGTGATGCTGAAAGAGGAGGAAGAGGACATAGCAGAATTTTGAAGAATATGAAATCATCTACAACTGGAGGAAGACGGACTATAAAAGCAAGGACATCAAGAAAAATCCTTTTAAAAATCAGCACGTCTTTGTTTATACAATGCATTGCTGCAAAAGAACCGTGAGTTGAGGACGCTCTTCAAGTTCAAGTTCAAGTTGATTTATTTCACTTCCAACAAACGAATAATAAAAAATACAAAGAAACGCTCATATACACAGACGTCATGAAATCAGTACCACAATGCGATGAACAGAATAACATTGTAAAAGAGATACAGGCAAATCATCAACAGAGATACAAATAACAGTTACGTCACTGTGGTAAATGCATACAAAATATTGCTGGAAATGGAGGGGACTGCTAAAAAGCAGAGCTTGTAGTATTAGAATGCAGTCCCCTCATAGAGAAAAATATATAATTGCAAAAAACAACAACAACAAATTTCCCTAAGCGGTAGCAAAAAAAAAAAGACAGACAGAGTAATACACACATACATGCACATATACGTACGCACATTAACAAACACATGGCGGCTCTCTTGTAAGGAAAAAATTGATGAGAGGATAGAAAGATATAGTAGTGAAGAAGGTCGTAAGTCCGAGGTGGACAAGGGGGGGGGGGGGGGGAGGAGGGGAGAGGAGAGGGAAATGGTGGGTCATAATCAGGGCACTGGAGGCACAGAAGCACGGGCTCGCTGATGAAGAAATAACAGCGTAGCTACATCGTTCTAAAGCGTACCGGCAGCGGCAGAGATCGCAATGTCTAATTCCCGATCATCGTAGTAAGAGCGTAGCAAGCACTTGGTAGTCGTAACTGCAGCGTACTTAGAGCGTTCTAACATCGTACTGTGTCCAGATCGGCTCAGGTTTTACCCGATCCTTCCCGACCTGAGAAAATTGTCAAATCGTAGCGAGAACGGCATAGTGGAACGGGGGCTTTAGACCGGTGTCAAGCAGAGTCGAGGCATGCCGGCAGAACAGGGTGTGTCAGCAAATGGAGATGGTGAAGGCCTAAGAATAAGTGTGGATTTAGCTGACCATCTCAATGATGTCAGTGAGAAGGAGAGAGTGAAACTTGGGCCAATAGTTGCGCAGGCAGTGGAGGCAGCTATCAAAGCTGCCATGCCTGCCATTGTCCAGGCAGTGAAAGATGTCTGCATGACAGCGATGAGACAGGAGATAAATCCCCATCTCCTGAAGATGCAGTTCAAGACTGATGAGCTTGATCAGCTTTCTAGGCGAGACAACTTGCGCATCACTGGTCTACCAGAGGCCGAGGCGAAGAGGGAGAAGATGATCTAGTACGAAAAGTATGCAATGTAGCAGAACAGGCTGGAGTCCACCTTTAGGAGTATGATATCATTCCTGCCAGCGTTTGGGGAAAAAGTCAGAGAATAAGGTGCGCCAGATCATGGTGCGTATGGCAAGACTTTTCTACATTTAAAGTTAATTTCTGATATCACGAATTCCATTTTGTTATATCACAAATTTCCGTAAATGTAGCACATGAACTTAATTTCTGATATCAAGAAATCGAATTTGTGATATCAAAAAATCCATTCTTGATATCACAAATTCAATTTGTGATATCAGAAATTCGAATTTGTGATATGAAAAATTCAATTTGAGATACCACGGAATGAATTTGTGATTTCAGAAATTCGAATTCTTGATATCAAAAATAGGTTTCACGTGAAAAACTTATGGTAATTGGTGATATCACAAAATGAATTTTTGATATCACAAATTCGAATTTGTGATATCACGAATTTGAATTTGTGATATCACGAATTTGAATTTGTGATATCAAGAATTCTTATTTGTGATATCAAAAATGCGAATTTCTGATATCACAAATTCCATTTTGTGATATCACAAATTGAATAATTGATATCACAAATTCGAATACGTGATATCAGTAATTCACAGGGAATTCGAGCGTTAGTTTTGAGCTGAAATTCAACTGTGAATTCGAGCGTTAGTTGAGCGCAGAAATACACAGGGAATTCGAGCGTTAGTTGAGAGCAGAAATACACAGGGAATTCGAGCGTTAGTTCAGTGTAGTTACCAGATAGTACCGGACTATCGGTGGGGCTAGCCCACTTTGGCAAAAATGAGTGTAAACAGAAAATCCCTTTTTACACTTGTGTTTCTTAACCCCGGACTCTCTCTGACCCAGGACTATCGTTATAGTCCCGTACCAATTTTTTCAGCTTTTTACACTGGCCAATTAGTCCCGTACTATCTCTTGTCCGGGGCTAAGGAGAAAACTGACCTTTTTACACTCGTATCTAAACGCTAGAATTTACAGTTGAATTTCAGCGCAAAACTAATGCTCGAATTTCGTGTGTATTTCTGCGCTCAACTAACGCTAGAATTTACTGTTGAATTTCAGCGCAAAACTAATGCTCGAAATCAAATGATTTCTTTGCGAAAGATATGTGCTGAAATTCCATGTAAATTAATTACATCACAAATTGAAATTAGTGATATCACACAATGTATTTCTTGATATCAAGAATGTGAATTCGTGATATCTCGAATTGAATTTGTGATATCACGAATTGAATTTGTGATATCACTAATTCGATTTCGTGATATAAAAACTTGGTTTAATGTGATAAACCAATGGGTATTTGTGATATCAAAAATTGAATTTGTGATATCAGAAAATCGAATCTTTGATATCACGAAATGGAATTCGTGATATCAGAAAATCTTTTTAAAACGTAATTTGGCTTGCCATAGGTGCGCTTTACAGCAAGGAGAAAGCGTGACACCCTATACAAGTCCCGCTTCAATTTGAAAGGGAAAGATTCCTGTAAGGGAGTTTATCTAAACGAGGACCTGACTCCCATGAGGTTTAAACTTCTGATGGCTGCGAAAGACTCGCCACATGTACAGTGCGCGCTCACAAACAATGGAACTGTCGTGTGTAAAATGAAAGACAGTGAGGAGATCAAATACATCTCTACTGCTCAGATGACCTCTTCGATATTGGCATAGATGATGTGGACTACAAACAATTCAAACTGCATTTTCTGCAGTAACTGCACCGCTGTCAACATATAGTTCACATTTTGGCTTGCTTACATTTGATTATTGATGATAGATAATCATGATACCAACAATTTGAACATCAGTGTGTCTCTGCCAATTTATGTCCAGGTTCATTTGAGGATAAAGTAAATGAAGTGACTAAGAATGCTCTTAATGTTTCACATGTCAATATAAGATCATCGCCAAAAATATTGATGGATTACGATTACTTTATGAATATTCGCTACAAACAAAATTTCATGTAATTGGGTTATCCGAAGTTTGGAATGTCTCCTTGCCACATATGTTAGGTCTACATGGATACTCATTAGAAGTAAAGTGTCGTGAGCTCATCAAAGAGGGGGAGGTGTTGGTGCATATGAAGAGTTTGTTTGCAAAAACCGATAAGTCCATATTTGTCAAATGGAGATATTCGCCATTAAAGGTCAAGAAAAATAAAGAAAATAATAAGAAAATTTTTGTGTTTTTTTTACCATAACTTCAAACATGTACCTTTATATGTAGTGACCAATATATTATTTAAAAGGTATTATTTTGTACTTTATGACAGAGACCGTACTTGAAAATCTTCAAAAATGGACTTATCGGTTTTTGCAAACAAACTCTTCATATATTCATTCATCTATACCATACAAAGTATTAAATCCAAGCTTAGAAGTAAATCATGCTAAGTCTCTTTGGATTGAAGCATCATTTGAAAAGCAGACATTTCTTATTGGCATAATTTACAGAAAACCAAATACAGATGTATTAGAATTTCAAGAAAGTTTATTGAGTACACTTGAGAATTTGAGAGTAGATAGAATGAAGTGTGTTTTGATGGGTGATTTTAACATTAATGCTGTAAATCCAGGTAGTAGAGAAGATGATTTTATTACAGCTTTACTGTGTATGCAATTTCAGCAACTTATTGAGGTTCCCGACAAGGGTAAATAACTTATCGAGTTCTTTGATTGATCATGTATACGCAAATTTTAGTTCAAAATGTGTCCATTCTGGTACAATAGATACTGATATTTCTGATCATTTTCCTATTTATGCTATATTTGGGGATGAGTTAAAGAAGCAAAATCATAAACAGAAGATATTTAAAAGGAATTATAGATGTTGTAATAATGCCAGTTTTTGTGAGGAGCTTTCTACTCAAGACTGGAGTAATGTTGAAAATGGAACAAAAATGTAAATGATGCTTATGATATTTTTTACAAACTTTTGGAACCATTTGTGATAAACATGCTCCAATTATGAAATGTTTTGTGAAACAGAAAGAGGCAAGGAATCCATGGATAACTAAAGCTATATTGAAATCAATCCGAAGGAAACATAATATAAGCTTTATTCTAAAATGATTTCATCTAATCACCAGCTACAGCATGTGAAAAAATATAAGAAGTATCGGAACGTACTGATAAATGTTCTTAGAAAAGCCAAGAGGGACTATTATAAGAGTTTATTTATGACTCATAAAAATGACACCTGCCAGACCTGGAAAGTAATAAATACTCTCCTTTATAGTGGCGACAGTAAATCAAAGGTTACCCAGGTTGAAAAGCTGTGTTTGGATAGCAATGGAAGGAGGACTGGAGTTTCTTCTGCAGAGGAGATCGGGCAGGTTTTAAATGACTTTTTTTGTAAATGTGGGTCCAAATTTGACAAGTAACATACATGAAACTACAAATGGTAGTAGCTTTAGGGATTATCTTTGTGATCAGAGTAAAGGTACACTAAATTTAAAGCCACAGTTACAGAATATGAAGTCCAATGTCAACTATTGTCTCTGAATGTAAAAAAGCATGTGGTCATGATACTATCCCAGCTAGGCTCATAAAAGATGCAGCAAATTTTATTGCTAGACCATTGACCTATATTTTCAATCTCTCACCTTGTACAGGAAAAGTTCCAAATTCGTTGAAAGTGGCCAAAGTAACACCTATCTATAAAAAAGGAAAACCCTGGTAATTATCGGCCGATATCTGTCCTTCCATTATTTGCAAAAATTTTACAAAAAATGGTTAATGATAGATTACTTAATTTCATTGAAAAGAATGATTCATTGTATAAACATCAATATGCTTTTAGAAAGAAATATAGTACAAAGCTTTCCTTAGTTAATTTGATTAATGATGTTATTAAGTCGATAGACAAAGGGATGGTCACTATAGGTATTTTCGTTGACTTAAAAAAGGCATTCGATGCCATAAATCATGGCATTTTGTTTGAGAAACTAGAACATTATGGGGAGCAAGGTATGCCCCTCAATGGTATAAAGATTATTTAGCTGATATATTTCAATTTGTTAGTTGTAAGGGGTACTGTCTGGGTACAAACCAATAACTTGCGGTGTACCTCAGGGGTCAGTTTTGGGACCAACTCTTTTTGTTTTGTAATGACTTACCACATTCAAGTGACTACTTTACTTTTAATGTGTTTGCTGATGATTCCAATCTATTTCATAAATTTCCAGTCGGAAAGTACGAAATAGATTTGAGAAAAATAACCGCAGAATTAAAGAAAGTCCTAGACTGGTGTAATGCTAATAAAGTTACTATAAATTAGTCAAAGACAAATTACATGCTAATTAGAGGACGTAGACAGGCAATTAATGTGCAAGGCAGAATTCAGATCATGGAAAAAGTTCTGCATGAAGTACATTTTACAACTTTTATTGGAGTAGACATCTATAAACATTTGACATATTGCCAAAGTAAAAATATGTATACGCAAAAAGGTTGGTATCCTATACCGACTGTGAAACTTTGTACCACAAAATATTTTGATTTTGCTATAATTATAAGACATTCATACAGCGTCATATCACCGGTTATGGTATCGAAGTTTGTTTTGTTTTTGTTTTGTTTTGTTTTTTTTTTGGGGGGGGGAGCTAAAAAAGTTGATCTAAATTCTGTATTATCAATTCAAAAAATGGCAGTACGTGTGATAACATTCAATACGTTCATGACAAGGTCAAGACCATTATTCAGGGATATTAAGATACTTGATGTTTATCAACTGCATAGATTATCTATCTGTAGTTTTATGTATGACTTGATTAATGAGAATTTGCCACATTCGCTGTCAGAATATTGTTCATTAATTCAACATGGATATAGTACAAGGAAAAAAGAAGATGAGAATCTTTATATACCAAAGGTATAGACGAGCTTGGGAAAAGAGTGTTTATCTTACCGAGGTACAATATTTTGGAATGACCTACCAATCAAAATTAGGAAGAAACCATCAAGGTCAAGTTTTCGAAAAGCTGTCGTAGAATTTTTGTTAGAAAGTTAATGTACTCCTGACATTTTGTTAGCATATATTTCACCTTTTTAGATGTAAATACCATTTTTTCTCGCTATATATAGGCATTGTTGTTTTTGATATACATGGATTGCAGATTATTATCAAATAATTCATTACGTCACAAACTGTTCATTTAATCAGATTTTTTCCTTTCTTTAGTACTAGAGTTATTGATAATTGGTAATCGTAGCACATTACTGAACGGTGATAAACTAAGAAATGATTATACTTTATAACTGCATAGATTATAAGGGGCCAGACTTGACTAGCATTCATGCTGTTTTCTGGTTCCTATTATCCTCGCTTTTAATGTAACTGATACGACTAGAAACATGTACAATGATTGTTATTGCATTGGATAATAGATTCATTCATTCATTCATTCATTCATGTGGAAATGTTAAAATTTCACTATTTTGTTTCTCTGTATCTCGCAAATGGTTCAAGGTGTCTTCATGGAACTTGGTACAGGCAGGGATTTTCTAGGGAATTTAGGAGTTATTTGTCAAAGGTCAGGGGTCAAAGATAAAGGTCAATTAGGCCCTCAACATTTCACTATTTCCCTCATATTTTTGCAATGTTTGTAGGATTTTTCTCGAAACTTAATATACATGTATTACCTATCCTACTTAAATGGATATTCTCTGGGAAAATATCCTGCCTTTTTCTTCTATATCTTGAATGTGAATCAAGGTATCATGAAACTTAGTACATATTTGTGCATGTTCTACCTGACAGTGATACCCTTGTTGATTATCGAAAAAATGTTAAGCCCTCCCCTCTCAAGTGTTTTTGTTTTCTCTTGATAAGTAGGAAAGGACATGGAATTCAGTGACATGATATAGTCATCACCGTCATGAAATTTAATGTATGGGTCGCATGAAAGTTAATTTTGACGCACACATGTACAGTTTAACCTCTGACATTCCTACCTTGTACATTTTTACCTGTGCCTTTTTTCTTATTTTAACCTCTGACATCTTTACATAAAACCAGTTAACATAATTATTTTTTTTTTTTGGAAAAAAGCTTCAAGATCATGTAGGTTATGATCATCTATACAGGTGTTAGCAGATATATGTGGTGGAATATAACATTCTTTGGACCGCTAGGGAGTTACATTATCCCAAGGGAAAACAATCACAACCAGGGAGAATATGACAATTACGACCCTCGTAAACAGTAGCATGTGACGATCTGGTGACAAATCACATTCTAGTAATATTGTAAAGGCCATCTGATATACTGCTTTATAACTATGAACATATTATTTTTGCTTTGATTTATGGTTGAAATTGACTGATTTTAAGTCAGAGACTAAGATTATTTGACTTAAAGTATAGCATCTCCTATATTGTTCACATGACAGGTTTTGCATATCATTGCCTTATCAAAATGTTATTGTGTATAAATTTCCTAGCATAGTTTCCATGCCATAGCAGCTCATAGTATACTGAGGGAACGTTTTATTTTTTTTTTCAGAAACAGACTTTGTTTCTAACTCAAGCTTGTAAGTTCTTAATGTGTGAAGATACCCTTGCATCCACATTATTTGCACAAGTTTATATTCAGTTTGATGTATTTAATTTGCAAAGCCTCTTATTCGCTTGGTTGCCAACAAAATACAATGAAAATCAGAATTCACACTTTCACTATGGTAGTGTTTTTTGTAATGATTTTCTAACCACGACCTCAGTTGTACTGTTTGCAAGGGAAAACAATCCTTTTGTAAGCAATATTGTTCCGATTTGCATCTGTTCATATGTAGGCCCTACTGTTATATTTGCATAATCATATTTAAAGAGTGTCACTATCGGTTGCTATTTTTCCCACCCTGCAAAGCATTTATGCAATGAGGGAAAATTGATAACAAAAATTATTTCAAAGATCAATATGTTTCGAAATTTCATGTCTTGTGTACTTATTTACATAATTTATGCATAAAACGCATAAGGAGTTAATTAAATAATATGGAAACAATTTAAGCATTGAAGTGAAAAGTGTTGTTGTGAGAATATTGTCTTATTCTATTAGCTTTTTGGCTATTAAGTTCAAAGCGATTTCAGACATTGTCACATAATGGTTTTTTGTTTGTTCTGATTATATTATGTGTAGGTATTGATATGCATATTATGCAAATAACAGGTTGTTTGCACGGAGACAGTTTGTCTCTTTAGATGAATCATTTGCTTTTGACCCAAGGAACTTCCAGGCCAGGTTCAAACTTTATACCACAAGATCCAGTGCTTAATAGATTAGAAATTCTTTAAAAAATGCAGATTTTTGCACAATGAATTGCGTAATGATGCAAATTTTATGTTTATTTACATAGGTATTAAATCAATTTTTGCAGGATTGTTTCCACTTACTCTATAGAATACTTCTACCAAATTAGGTATTTCTGCTGGATGCCCATATATTTTTAGATAATTTTCATATGTATTTTTGCATAAATCATGCAAATTAAGGCTTATTTGCATAGATACAGAATGTCTCTTTAGATGAAAAAATTTCAATTGCCCTAGGGAACATCTGTGCCAAGTAGGACATTTGTACTAAAAAATGAAGCGTTTACCCCCTTAGCAAGTCTACTACCTGATTTCAAGGCCATAATGTGCTGTGACCATGACAATTTTTCTGCCGTTGCAAAAATGTCTGGCACAACTTTACATTAATAAGTGTCCATGAATATTCATGTGCTAAGTGTGTATACACACACAATGCAAATGGGGTCAATCAAGGAAAAGTCACGATGCTGTTCGCTGACTAGTTGGTGATAGAGGAAGGAGTTACTCTACTGCATGGATTACTATCACGTTTTGGAAATGAATAAAATCGATTCATCACGTTTTGATAATATACTAACTTTAAGTCTTTGAATTATTACGTTTCCAAAATGAAATTTATTAACCAAGAAGTGCCAGACTGTGTGTATGGTGATGTAGCATAGATGAATTCTGCAAAATATGAAATAAGATGAAAAATGGATTCATCACGATTTGGAAATGAACTGTTCATATCAATGCAGAGTGTAATTAAATGCAAAGGTGTAATTAAAAGGAATAAAAAAGATTAGATTTTGTAGAATACTTTTCATGAACTTAATATCACACTCCCTCAATATCACTAATATCATAATTGTTAGTTTAACTGAAATCATTTTGGTGTAATCATATTGAAAGAGCAGTTCCATATCAATTATCAATTAAAATCAGACCTGCAAAATTGTACAGGAGTGTCATCCAAATTGTTTTAGCTATGGAAGCTATTACATTTTGTAGTTTCCCATGTAGCAATCTTGTGCAGTTAAGCTTTATAAGATGATACCATTCAGGGGCGTCGATACGTTTTTCAGAAGGAATAGGAGGGAGGGGTGTAGGCAAAACTTTGAGGATATGTGCGAGAGAGGGAAGCGATCGAGTGAGAGGATGGTGTGAAAGAGAGTATCCTCTCTACCACACAAGGGAGCTTTTACATTTTTTAAAATTGCATATAAACGATCTGGTGTACAAATTTGTAAATGTTTGGAAAATTGGCAATCAAAATATTAAGAAAAATAAATATTTACGGAAAACGTGAATGACTGGATCGTTGTATCGGTCTCCTCTTGCTCCGCGTGCCTATAGGTCTAAATACGTTGGCACATTTTTTTTTAAATAACTAAAAGCAACTTATGTTTTTTATTTCCACGTATTTTTTGAATATCATTTTATCAGTCTGTGTGTATCATTTTTGTCACATCCCCGGAATTATTCGGGTGGGACGGGATGGGGGCACAATAATATGCCTTCCCCCTTCCGGATTTGGCATCTAGACGGCCGCAACAGCCCAGCATGTCGCTCCTTGTACCCATACACCAATGAAGCAGGCCTACTGGGCGAGCTCGCTTGTAGGCACCGTGTACCTCCCGCTGTCTCTGGGCGCAGCGACGGGGGTACAATGTGTGTCATTGCTTGCTTAATTGGTTGTCTGAATTGCAATTTCATTACAGTTTAGCTTTATCTCGAATTTTCTCTGACGTTGATTTGTATCTTCAAGCAAATAAAGATGTCCTTTCACCATGCAAAGTTTCTTAGTACTCTAATGCAAGCTAAATATAATTTGGATATTTCATTTTATCATTAAAACATCAAATCTGACCAGAAACCTTAGAATACTACCACATTAGAATGAGCATTAAGCATCCATATCAATATAGAAACACATGAATAACACGCAAATCATGCAGAAACACACACACACACATATATACACATACACAATCACTTTGAGTGAACTGAAAGTAACAAAATAAAGTTTAAACACTGTTAAACATTTCAATTCATGGAAATACCGTACTTTAAAAATCACAAAGAAAAGTATTTGCATGTGCAAAATGAATCACACATATACCATACACACTTTACATGAACTTTATACGACTTTCAACGAACTCGCAAGCACACACAAACACACTTTATCATCGTCTCATATATATGCCCAAATACAATTCAAAAGTATTTTTTTAATAGGAAAACTTGAATTCCCTAATAAGTATATGGATTATATTTATGTACTTATTTTGTTTTATTTATTTCAAACATCATTCTACACGAAAATACCAAATACAATTAGGTCCTATTGATAACATTGTAGGCTACAAACATCGAGAATGGATTAATGATAAATAAGTATGGGTAAATACGTACATAATCATGTACATGTGTATAGCACTGTTACAAATCGGTTGAATCGTTGTATAAAACTTTTCACCATTTTTTTTTTGTAATCCATGAAGGGATGTGCACGTTTGAACATTTACAGGGAGTGCATTAAACAAACCAGCTTCGACATGTTATGCATGATATGGAAAAGAATTTCTTTTATATTCTGTCTTTAGGCAGGAGAGTTGAAGGAGGCATTTCAAAGAATAACGTGTCTTATAATTTACAGTTCTTACATATGTCGGTATTAGCTTATTTTGTATTTTAAAAACAAGAACACAATTTTTGTATTGTATACGTTGTTCAACAGATTGCCATTTCAGTGTTAATAACAAGGAAGTTTGAGATGTATGGCAATCTTTATTCATTCAAAATCATCCTGGTATATCTATTTTGGAGTTTTTGTATCTTATCCCTATGGATTTTTAAAGAGCTTCCCCAAGATATGATGTGGAGGTGTCGTGGCTCAGTGGATAAGAGCGCTCGTCTGTGAACGACATGAACACGTTTTCCCTTATTCAGCAAGGCACTTTGACCCCGTTTTCAGTGAAATGAAGGCCGGGCTCAGCCGCGGCCTGGCCCGGCCCTTTCACTTTCTGTAAACGGGGTCTTTGTCAACATTGCTTCACATGCTCTCCATCCAGGAGTAATACCCGGTAGCGTATTTTTTATTTACACGCAAGCCTGTGGCTTTTGGCAATTAAATTCAATGAAACCGCTCCTGATGCGTCTATGCTTACTCCGCTCGGGTTGTGTGTTGCGAAGAGTTCTGGGAGTATTTCTGTGGTACTAGTACCCTCCGCTCGCGACGATTCGATTCGTACACGTTCATCAGTGAGTGTGTGCACGCGCTGTGAAAGTTTTGCTCGCCGTGGTAGACCCTCATCCAATTACTAGTAGTACGTATAAATACGTGTAAAAACGGGTGAGAGTGCGAAAAACAACACAATACGAAAAAAAAAATCTGACAAGAAGGAGGGGGGGGGGGGAGAGAATCATAAGGAAAGAGATAAAAAAACAATGAATATTCTGTGATATCTCATCAATCATCATTCATGCACAACAGTGATCAATATTATTGCGGGTTCCATGGAAGACCACAACTTTATTGGTGTATGATGGGGATGAGTATAGGCTGGCTCCTAATGGGCTACAGTGACCAAAGATTATATAGTCTATAGGGCTTTTTACACTTGTGTTTCTTAACCCCGGACTTTCTCTGACCCAGGACTATCGTTAGTCCCGTACCAATTTTTTCAGCTTTTTACACTCGCCAATTAGTCCCGTACTATCTCTTGTCCGGGGCTAAGGAGAAAACTGACCTTTTTACACTCGTATTTCTTAGCCCCGGACTTTCCAAACCACATGAATATTCATAATTACGCTGTGTACTGTACACATACACGCACGCACCGGCAGCACTTGATTACCTCGTTTCGGATTGGTCAGTGAGGGTCGGACTTCGTCTCCGTCGCTTAGCCCAGGATTATTTTTTCGTTCTGTTTACACTCACTTGCTTGGCACCGCAATTGCGGTGCTAACCCCTGCTATTTTGCAGGGCCAGATAGTACCGTACTATCGGTGGGGCTAGCCCACTTTGGCAAAAACGAGTGTAAACAGAAAGTGGGCTAAGGATAGTCCCGTACCAACGGTGGGGCTGAGGCCCCCCCCTTAAGTGTAAAAAGCCCTTATAAGTCCAAACATGTTGCGAATTCACGTATTGGCTACAATATTTGGGGGGGGGGGGGGACTGAAGGTGAAGCCAATCCTGCCCGACCCCTCCCCCCCCCCCCCCACCGATATTGAAACACATATCGACCAATAGGCCTACACATGACGAGTAATGTATAATGTAACACTTTTTCGATCTCCGTTGATTGGTGATTGAAATATTGACAGGAAAGATTGAAGGGAAAAGGAGTGGAGAAGAAGCGCATGGATGGAAAGCTTGAAGGGAGAGTAGTTGAAAGTTATGGAATAGGCTATACAATGGTATATGTACATGTATCAGAAAGTTGTGAAATAACATGATCGCTTAAATCTATATACATTGTATGTACATGTATTTATTTCTCAGCCTCCAACCCCTCTGTTATATCTGTTGCTATTAAAGGCCCCTAAATTCATCTTCATACTGATGGTATAATATTCTGCTTCTCAAACCTGCCCCTCTTTTCTTCATACCACTTTCAAAGACTCACCCTGCATATTAATTTTCCGACCTCTCTCGACTTCCTCCTTTTTCAAATGCATAGACGACTCGTGTATATTTTCCCTTCCACGATCACTGCTTGAATTATCATACAATTTATTTGGTTCTCATACTCTCTCTGTCTCTCCCCTTCTCTCTTTCTCATTTTAAAACTTTACAATGTTTGTTTACAAGACCACTTTCTACTCTCTACATTGATCAGTTTGTCTAGAAACATGTTTAGTCAGTGCAAATATGCATGAAGGAAAATTACACCACTATTGCAGGGATTCATTATGCATTTTATTCACTTCTTTATGTTCAAGCACTTTTTTTTTCATGAAGGTATACTGACTATACAGATGTAATCTGATCCTCCAATATCCAAGAAGTATTGTAATATACACAAACTAGAACTATCACTCAATGTTGTACTAACACAGTTACTGACATATGCCACATCTCAAGTAAAGTGCTCAAAACCTGAGTGAGTAAGTAAATAAATCAACAATTTCTATGATTTTCATTAAAGATACTGTTACCATGGCAACACAATGTTTGACATTAAGAAAAAATGAAGTTTGCCCAACTCTATCATAGCTGTCACATGAGCCAAATTTCAAGTCAAATGCTCAAAAACTGACGGAGTTAAGTTAATTCACATATTATTGTATGATTTTTATTCAAAATAAAATTATGCTGTCACCATATTGTGTCGAGCCCATGCACTAATGTCAATAATATTCGACCACTAATGTGGCTGTCGTATCTTTAAGCTATATATATATATATGTTTATTTGACGACAGTCTTCTGCATTTACACTCCCGATCTTGTGCCATAATTCAGTGAGATCATATTCCGAATGGTTCCCAATCGACGTGTTCTCTTACTCTTTTCGTTAATCTGTACACGTACATGTATATCTCAGTTTTATTTTCGAATGTACACACTGTACGTTCCATTCTCTTGTAAACAACAAGAAATGACTATTTCATTTTTGTAATATTATGATCGATGCAGAAAATTCCTAATTAATTTAAATTTATATCGTGTAATGTCATAACAACCACTATGTGTCATAAGACGTCGACGACATATGTCATAACGACCACTAATGTCACGACAAGTCGACGACAAATGTCATAATGACCACTATAATGTCTTAACATGTCGACGATAAATGTCAAAATCGGATTGACCACAAATGTCATAACACGTCGACGTCAAAAATGTCAAAATATCAATTTTTACTGCAAATGTTATAACATGTCGACGACAAATGTCATAACGACCACTAATGTCTTAACACGTCGACGACAAACGTCATAATGACCACAAATGTCATAACATCGGACAAATATCAAAGTCGGATTAGCCACAAATGTCATAACACGTCGACGAGAAATGTCATAATGACCACAAATGTCATAACATTGGACAAATATCAAAGTCGGATTAACCACGAATATCATAACACGTCGACGACAAATGTCAAAATTTCTGTTTTTACTGCAAATGTCATAACACGTCGACGACAAATGTCAAAATCGAATTAACCACAAATGTCATAACGCGTCAACCACAAATGTCAGAATTTCCAAATTTACTGCAAATGTCATAATGCGTCACAGGGGAGGATCCAGGAATTCCGTAAAGGGGAGGCACCTTTACAAAATCAAAGGTTGGCGCAACCTCCTCCCTTTTTTGATTTTATCAAAAATAGAGACGGGGAGGGGCGCCGCGCCCCCTTTAGATCAGCGACTGCGTCAGCCACAGGTTAATGGCAAAACCCAATGCTTGCATTACAGGGAGGCGACTTTTCAAAACTATACAAGCTGGCGCAACCCCCTATTTTTTTCTTTTTATTTCTGTTGTTTTAACAAAAACAGAAAGGGTCATCAAAGGGGGTGCGCCCCCTCTCAACCGGCGATTGCGTCATCCACAAAATAATTATGTCAAACTCATTGCTTGCATTTCATGGGCGGATCCAGGAATTCCGTAAAGGGGAGACACCTTTTCAAAATGAAAGGCTGGCGCAACCCCCTCCCCCTTTTTATTTTCCTCTTATTTCTTTTGTTTACACGAAAAAAGAAAGAGAAGAAAGGAGTGGGTGCGGCAGTCTTTACTTTTGCAAAGGCGCCTCGCCTTTATGGAATTCCGTGATCCGCCCCTGTAATGCAGCATTGGTTTTGCCATTAACATTTGTGGTCGTGTAACACATCGTGTTATGACATTTGCAATAAAAATGGAAATTTTTGACATTTGTCTTCGACATGGTATGACATTAGTGGTCATTATGACATTTGTCGTCGACGCGTAATGACGTTAGCGGTCGTTATGAACTTTGTCGTCGAAGTGTTATGACATTAGCGGTCGTTATGAAATTTGTCGTCTACGTCTTATGACATAAGTGGTTGTTATGACATTACACGATATAAATTTAAATTAATTAGGAATTTTCTGCATCGATCATATTTTACAAAAATGAAATAGTCATTTCTTGTTGTTTACAAGAGAATGGAACATACAGTGTGTACATTCGAATATAAACTGAGATATACATTGTACGTGTACAGATTAAAGAAAAGAGTAAGAGAACACGTCGATTGGGAACCATTTGAAATAAATGATCTCACTGAATTATGGCGCAAGATCGGGAGTGTAAATGCAGAAGACTGCCGTCAAATAAGCATATATAGCTTAAAGATACGACAGCCACATTAGTGGTCGAATATTGTTGACATTGATGGGCTCGACACAATATGGTGACAGCATGAAAATCATACAATGATATTGTGAATTAACTTAACTCCCTCAGTTTTTGAGCATTTGACTTGAAATTTGGCACATTACTGTGACAGCTATGATATAGAGCTGTGCAAACTTCATTTTTTCTTAATGTCAAACATTGTGTTGCCGTGGTAACAGTATCTTTAATGAAAATCATAGAAATTGTTGATTTATTTACTTACTCAGGTTTTGAGCATTTTACTTGAGATGTTAGTGTTAAAGTACAACATTGAGTGATAGTTCTAGTTTGTATTACAATACTTCTTGGATATTGGAGGATCAGATTACATTTGTATACTCAGTATATCTTCATGAAAAAAAAAGTGCTTGAACATAAAGAAGTGAATAAAATGCATAATGAATTCCTGCAATAGTTGTGTAATTTTCCTTCGTACATATTTGCACGTGACTGTACATGTTTCTAGACAAACTGATCAATGTAGAGAGTTATAGAAAGTGGTCTTGTAAACAAACATTGTAAAGTTTTGAAATGAGAAAGAGTGAAGGGGGAGAGACAGAGGGAGTATGAGAAACAAATAAATTGTGTGATAATTCAAGCAGTGATCGAGGAAGGGAAAAAATACACGAGTCATATGCATTTGAAAAAGGAGGAAGTCGAGAGAGGTCGGAAAATTAATATGCAGAGTGAGTCTTTGAAAGTAGTATATATGAAGAAAAGAGGGGCAGGTTTGAGAAACAAAATAATATACCATCAGTCTGAAGATAAACTTAGGGGCCTTTAATAGCAACAGATATAACAGAGGGGGTTGGGGGCTGAGAAATAAATACATGTACATATGTATAGATTCAAGCGATCATGTTATTTCACAACTCTTATGCATGTACATGTACCATTGTATAGCCTATTCCATAACTTTCAACTACTCTCCTTTCAAGCTTTCCATCCATGCGCTTCTTCTCCACTCCTTTTCCCTTCAATCTTTCCTGTTAATATTTCAATCACCAATCAACGGAGATCGAAAATTGTTACATTATACATTACTCGTCATGTGTAGGCCTATTGGTCGATATGCGTTTCAATATGGGGGGGGGGGTGGGGTGGCGGTAGGCAGGATTGGCTTCATCGATCTTCAGTCCACCCCCCCTCCTCACACAGCCAATACGAGAATTCGCAACATGTTTAGACTTAGACTATATATATCTTTATATATATATATATATATATATATATATATATATATATATATAAGAAAGCTTCTTTTTGATTCGCGGGATAGGCTACAATCCTTTCTCAGGCAGAGGATCTGAATTATCGGGTCGTGCTCAGTCTGCACACAGTGAGCTGAACACCATATCAAGTATACGTGTATAATGATTGTGTGTAATGATATGGGAAAAATGCATGGGAAAATCAAAATACATGTTTATGTATTTTACGCGAAATCAGTTCTCGTCTGTTGTCTTGGCAGAAATGCACCAATCTTGCAATGTTGTTGTTTATTATTTTCCCTCTCCATCACGGGTACATATGGAACGTGTTGATCAAAGTTTTTGTGATGTCGGAAAATGCGAGGATGTATTGCAGGTGGCCTATTGCAGGTGGCCTTCAATTTGTTTTTCACATTATATTGGCATGTGTAACAGACTGTAACTCACCAAGATGCCTCTTGAAATGTTTTGAAAAAAGTTCTGCTTGATTTCACATGAGCGGATGATTATCAATTGTCTTTCTGCTATCATCTTGTGTGAAACAAAGTATTGTTTCTATTCAAAAGATAGCGTGCTAATTAATCTGCACTTACTGTTGGTGCTCTATAGGCCCTATAAGACAATCAAACCCACCTTCAGCCTAGACATTCGTAGGCGTTGTGGTGTAGAGGGGGATCTGCACATCTCTCATGAAGCGAGACTTCTCTTTTCTTTTCTTTTCCCCACTAACAATGTGAAACAAAGATATCCGTAGACGTTGTGTGGTATGTAGACGTGGTAGAGCGAGACTTCTCTCTTCTTTTCTTTTCTTTTCCCCACGAACAAATAAGTTTAGCAGGAAACATATAGCATTCCCACATACTGTTTACATTTCTCATCACATGCTTTTAAATCGGAATTTTCATGTGATTTATACATTTTGCCTGGAAAAGAATTACCAAAGTAGTATAGCTCGTCTAGATAGTAATAATTCGACCTTGATTTTTCCGAGAAAATGGGAAAAAATGAGAGTAATAAATATAAAAATAGTATCGCTATGTATTTTGTTGAAAATCAGGTCACGTACTTTGGAGAGGTCAGAGAGCTTATAGTAATAATGTAGCCTTGAAAATAGGGAGGAGCGGGCAAATCAGACAGTGAGAAAAATAAAATTATGAATGTATCGATAAATCTATAGTATTGATGCTGAGTTGATAAAAAAATTTGTTTTGACGGGATAAAGCCCGTAGAGCTGCTGGAGGAACGAGAGCAATGTGAGGAAGAAATGTGCGGGTACGAAGTGTACACTGATGAGCGCCGGACATATCAGACAGTGACCGATGGTCAGAGCAGACAGCCAGTGAAACAGTATATCATGAATGGACGAAGTCTACTGTGAAATGCGAGGGTACGAAGTGTACTCTGATGACCGACGGTCAGAGCAGACAGCGAGTGAAACAGTATATCATGAATGGACGAAGTCTACTGTGAAATGCGAGGGTACGAAGTGTATACTCTGATGATCGATGGGCATATCAGACAGCGAGTGAAACAGAATATGACATGTAGTATGGAGGCTGTGTCGATGAACATTTGTTTTGACGGGATAAAGCCATAACTGTGAGAGGTACTAGGGTAATTAAGACATGTGAGGGTACGAAGTGTACTCTGATAAGGTCAGAAAACTTAGAGTAAAAATATGACATTGAAGAGGACGTAGTTGTACAATAGGAGAGGAAGGAGATGTTTGATAGAAGAGGGCTAATATGCAAGAGTGAGCGAAAAATACTCTGATGAGGTCAGAAAACCGATAGTAAAAATATGTCCTCGAAGAGGAAGGAGTTGTCTGATAGAAGAGGGCTAATATGCAAGAGTGAGCGAAAAGTGCACTGCTGAGGTCAGAAAACTTATGGTAAAAATATAACCTCGAAGCTGTTAAAAATAGAGGAAAACAATGCAAAATAAGCCGATTGTGATGAGCTCTGATACATTTATAAAGAGTGAACATGAACAACATCGATCATTCTACAGGTAAAATCAGTATTGCGATCTTTGTCTTGAACGTGTAGCACTTTGAGTTAACTGAGAAAATGGCCTCTTACAGTTATTCTGATGCCAGTGCCTATGTGAATGATGAGGGGGATGTTGCTGGTGTTTCCAAGGGACGAAATGAGGACGGTGACAGTTCGGCATCAATGGTGAGTACATTATCGTTTTTTCGATGGATATGTTTAACACAGATGATTTTAGAAAAGTTGATTGTCACAAAATTAAAATACAAATTAAGTATAGTTTATCACGTCTATCACTTAATTACAGTGCCGTAGGGACATACTGCATTATTATGAGTCTACGTTTCAAATGATCCTACGTTTTAGTTATTTCTATTCGTTTCATTGTTATTTTTTTTTGTAGAATTCCTCCACGAGTGGATATGCTGGAAAGTCAGTGACGTCACCATTTACTTTCGAGGAAGGAGCCATTCCCTTTCACTTGGGTTCAAAACGCTTTGTTGTAGTGAAAATTTATCAAGGCACTGTCTACGTGAACATTCGCGATTATTATCAAAATCATCTTGGCAAGATGTGCGCGGCTTTGAGGGGTATAAACCTTACTGTGGAGCAGTGGGAAAAGATGCGTGATGCGATGTTTCCAATTTCGCGTGCGATTAACCAGTTGCAAAAAGAGGCCAAAAAGCAACAACTACAACAACAGCAGAAAAGGAAGAGGGAGAACAGCAACTCCCATTCATATTCTCGCAGCACTTCTTGGCAAGGTCCCGATTATTATCATTAATGGTCTAACAGAACTCGCGCTTCTATTTTTTTTACCCACCCCCTATAGAATGAATATCCACTATCACTACTTCTACTGCTAATAATAATAATAATAATAATAATAATTTTTTCGATAGGTCAAAGCTGAACTTACCCACCACAAGGAAATGAGAAGCATAAAACCATTGCCCGCTGCCAAACACGTGTCGGTAGATGAGATTCGGGAGATGGTGACATCGAAGAGGGCCAGTGAGACGAGCGGAAAGGACGAGAAGGAGATGGGAGCAGGTCAGGACGGCGAGAAAAGGAGGGAGAGATCAAACCTGATTGATATTCCCAATGATATCCACTGCATCACCCGTACGACCTATGCCGGACCGTTCATCACAGCCACCAAAGTGATCATGAAAAAGATCAACGAACTTGTACTGGAGAAATGCTACGGTTGTCAAACGAATCATCCTAGTCAGAAACACCACGAGTGTCTGTGGTTAGACTGGGAAGCGAAGATAGACACATACATGGATTCAGCAATATCGCAACTGACGGAGTCGGAGTTCATAGAGAACTTGGACGCCGTGTACGACATGGACAATTTGTGGGAGGATGAACGTTTGATAGTCCTGTGCGAGGCTGTGGAGTTTTATCACTTTTACTTGCGTACACCAGAGGTGGTGGAAGAACTATCGCAATACATAAAGTTACACTGCTAGTCACTTTATGGCATGGGTGTGTGTGTGATAATGTTACATTATAGCGATGCACTATGCATTAAATAATAATGATTATAATAATAATCATAACAATAATAATAATAATAATTCAATTGACTATCTAATCTGTCAATAACGCATTAAAAATTGAAGCCGAGCAATCCAATTGGGATCGAATGTGAAGAAGAAGAACTACAGTCTCGATGTGTCATACTGTTGGTATTTTCTCGTCACATGAAAGGTTGAAAGAAAGAGAGAGAGGAGGGGAAGTAGAGAATGATATTTTGTCTTTCGTTAAAAATTGCACATATATATATATATATATATGTATTGTTTGCCTGTACGAGTGTTCGGTGTGATACGTTCAACTAATTATCCAAACGGGATCTTGTGTGAGAACCTATTACACACACACACACACACACACACACACACACAAATAATGATTGATAGAGAGAGAGAGAGAGAGAGAGAGATAGGAGGGGAGGAACAGAGATGAGTTTTCGTGGTTCGTTAGAAATTACACTGTATATTATATATATATATATATATATATATATATATATATATATTACTTGCATGTACGAGTGTTCAGTGTGATTTGTTTAATTAATTATCCAAAAGGGATCTTGTGGACATGCCATCCTATTACACACACACACACACACTCACACACACACACACACACACACATACACGCAACCCTGAAAAATTATAAAGTACGATAGCCCAGGGACATCGTCCTTTGCTCCTTCGAAAATACAAAGTTCAAACGTCTCAGAGTGCACAAACAAGTTTTAAAAATAAGGGTATTACAGTAAGGTGACCGGCGGATGTCTCTTTGTCTTTCTTGAAAAACACAGCCCTCAAAAAAAAATTATAAAGTACGATAGCCCATGGACATCGTCCTTTGCTTCTTCGAAATACGAAATTCAATCGTCTCAGAGTGAACAAACAAGTTTTAAAAATAAGGGTACTTCAGTAAGGTGACCGGTGGATGTCTCTATGTTTTTCTTGAAAAACACTGCCCTCAAAAAAATTATAAAGTACAATAGCCCATGGACATCGTCCTTTGCTTCTTCGCCGAAATACAGATCTCATACATCTCAGATTGAACAAACAAGTTTTAAAAATAAGTGTACTATAGTAAGATGATCGGTGGACGTTCCTTTTCCTTTTTTAAAACACAGCCCTATAAAAAAAAAAAGTTTACGCAATATGATGTAAGAAGCTAGTAC
>NW_027271910.1:0-7500 GCF_040938485.1 Diadema antillarum
CGCGTTCTCCACGTGATAGCGTCTGACGTCGCCTCCCCGCCACGGTTGCAGATGAGTTGGGGCCCCCGACGTTGACTCTCTTAGGGTGAAACCCTGGCCAGGTAGGTATTACACAATCTGAACATGTGTTTTCTTAGTTGAAACGATCCCGTCTATCTTTCATTGTTATGGTTGATTTCGCTGTAATGTGTTAAACAGGAATTTTGTAATTCCGGTTGGAAACTGATTGTCAAAATAATTTCCTAATAACAAACCCGGAAGGATTTGTTCATTTCAATTCACTGAGACCGCCCTTGCATTCATTTGTGTGAACTTGACCGTAACAATTTCGACTCCGTCTTGATTGAAGAGCGTACATGTGTGTGTGTGGTGTGTGGTGGTACGGGCTGATGAAGGGCACGAAGTATGCATTTATTTTCTGTTCTCAGTGTCATCTGCTGGAAAACGCAGAAAATCATGGTAGATATGGGAAAATGCGATGTGCGACATCTTGTCATACCAAGGAGGTACTAGGCGAGCCTCCTTGGTCATACAAACGAGAAGTGAATCTTCCTTGGGCATTGCGGGACGCAATTCAGGAATGAATAGATTGTTATTTCTCCGCCAATAAACATCATACTTATAAAAGAGCAGCTATCGTCTGTCTTTTTCAAAGAAGGAAGTGATTCCTTCATACAAGAATTGAAAAGGTATATCTAAACTACACAATGAAAGTTTATCGATTTCTTCAACATGACATGCGAAATCGCTTGTTACATGAACATCATGAACATATTAATGCTCGAATATTGTTTACTCTTTATAACAAATTTTTACACAACTCTCAATACTTACTGACATTTTCTGCACAAGAAGAAAGAGTGACCAAACCGACCAATATGATAACTTGACTGGTCAGGGTAGCAAGACGATGTCCTCTTCTCTTACTCATCATGGTTAGCACTTTAATGGCATCCTACAGTGAAAACAATGTATAATCCTATTCATACTCCACTTCCACCGTTTACTCGTTGTCTTCGTATGACCGTTTCTTTTCTTTCCACTTTTATGTGCTGTGCACACTAATTTGGATATATAGAGCACAGATGAGTTGATCACGTGCTTTTTTTTTTTGGTTACCTCATTTCCTTAAATATTGCTTGTAAAGGGAAAGTGAAAGAACTATAACTTAAGGAGCCCTTGTTTTATCCTGATAGGGAAAGGAAGTCCTGTTGGAATATGGCCGGAAATACACTCTGCGGTATAATGTTTGCCTTTGGTGAATGTTATTTACCTAGCTATACAACATATTAAATGGGGAGAGAAAATGTTTTTGTGTCCAGGAAAATACAACCTTCATCAAATGTCTGGTATTTCTGCCATACTTCCTCAAACCTAGGCACACGACCAACCCAAACTTGATTGATCCTATAAACCCTTTGCGAAGGCTTATCATAAAATTTGACGGAAAAGGGAAAGCGGAACTGCAAACAGAAAAAAGCATAAAAATATACCAAATGCAAAACATGCGTAATGTGTTGATATGTCGGAATGAGAAATGATATTCTAATACCCCCATGTCAACTTTCATGTATCACTTTGCCTATACACAGTGATGTTGCACACGTGGAACAAGACCTCAGCTGCCACGAGTTAGTCAAGTAGATATCTTTTTCCTTTTTTTTTTTTTTTTTTTTTTTGGATAGGAAAAAAACCCCAAAATTCACCGGAAGTGTGCACCAGAAGGTTGAATTTCAGGTCTAAAAATGCAAAACCTCCCTTGCCTGGGAGGGAGGAGACCCCCCTCCCACACCCTCCCCCGCTCGGTCGCTCCAGTCCCTCCCACACTCCCCCCCCCCCCCCCCCCTGTCAACTTTCATGTATCACTTTGTCTATACACAGTGATGAACAAGAGCCGAGACGCCACAAGTTAGTCAAGCAGATAATTTTTCCTCTTTTTTTTTTGATAGGAAAAAAAAAGCCCAAATTCACCAGAAGCGTGCACCAGAACGTTGAATTTCAGGTCTAAAAATGCAAAATCTCCCTGGCCTGGAGGGAGGATACCGCCCCCCCCCCCCACACCCTCCCCCGCTCAGTTGCTCCGCTCCCTCCCTGGCGTGGGAGGGGGAATACCCCTCCCACACTCTCCCCCCGGTCGGTCGCTCCGCTCCCTCGCACATATTCCAACTCCATTTTGGACCTATATACCCCCTCCCCCAACCATCTTAAAAACGGATCGACACCACTGCAACAGATTATGCAGAGAAAGTCATGTGCTAAAAATGTGTTAAAATGAAAAGTGCATCATTGATTATTGTGCCAATAATATTATTATCAGAAGAAATGATAACTTTCACAGAGCGATCCCTATTCACCAAAAAAATCACGATACCAATTAGCAGCCACTTTTACTACGTGTCTGGAAATACACCAACCAAAGTTCATTGAGACTTGCTTGAAATGACTCATTTCTAAACGGGTTCTTGTGATTCTGATCTACCGCAATATACATTTCATTGGGGTTTTTTTCTAATCGATATGTGAAGTCCTAAGTAATTATGTCTGTGTTGAGATGATTATTGCAATCTATTGGTAATTTAAAAAAAAATGAATATAAATCAATGAAGTATTTCTGAGGAAAAATAAAGCAGAGCATTAAATTTGATGGTGTTGTCCATTGAATTTGGTTATAAAAAATAAGAAAGGCAGTGATTGCGGGACTTTAGGATGATCAGTTTATGTTATCTATAGTAAGTGATGTGTGTGTGTGTGTGTGTGTGTGTGTGTGTATTTAGTGTCAAAACGCACCCCCTTGAAAAAAAGCTGGTGACGCCCCTGTTTGAAGATATATATCTATATAATTATCATAATGAAATTGATCTAATGATTGACTAGGCCCTAATACTAGTATAACACAAGACACAACGGCCACGCGCAGTATACACAATATGCTCGAAGCCGTGGAGGCAATGATCATTTTTTTCCATCATCAGCAATGGAGAACATTTACTGTTTACCTAGCTCTTTCAGTTTTAGGCCTTAATAATGTAGAAAACGACGTGTTTCTCGTAATCAAAGATTTCGTTCCTCGATGTTTATATTATACATTGTTATATTCAGATTACCTTTTATTCTCCCTGCATTTTTATGCAACAAATTTAGGTGATCATGGACTGTGTGAATATGTGTGTGTGTGTGGGGGGGGGGGAGGTGGGATGAGGTGAGGTGGGAGGGGAGCCCAATGTTGCTGTTACACCCACTCGGCTTTTCATCTCTATTATGATGGTCCTATAATACCAGTGAAACACATACATGCACTCGGCCGCTGTAGATCTTGTCCGTCAGTCTCCGGTCTCTTTATCGCGATGGATTGAAATAACGTTTAGTGATAAAAACGTATGATACAAATGGATATGACCTATATAAATTTTCTTATGAGAATTTAGGCATAATCCAGCAAAGTCAAAGGTCAAAGGTCACTGATTATGAACATTTGATATCTCTAAAATGGAATGTTCAGCTGTAATTTGGAAAATATCTAATAATCCAGTGGTATAATATGAATTCTTTCAAAGGGTCAAAGTGAATAGCCAATTGTTTGCATGTCATGATAGCGGCAAGGTCACTACTTCGGTCAAGGTCAAAAGTCACTTCCGGAAAAAAAACTCTTCCATCTGGCCATAACTTCGGAAAGAAACGAATTAATCATGATTGCATGAAGCCTACAGGCCTACGTAATGATATACATAGTAAATGGAAATAATATAGGATAAAATTTGAAATTCAAAGTAATTTTAAATATGAGTAAAAATCTGACGTATGTACAAATATTCTTAGGGGAAGAATTAATTATTATCATTTCTCGTTGTCTTTAGTAATTTCCACTACAGGTACTTTGCTGAGATAAATCTTTTTTTTTCAAAAAACAATTTACTCTCATTGTATTGCGTAAAATAGGACAATGAGCAATTTTTGGTTCATTCTATTTATGTTCTGCTGGAATATAAAAGAAACGTGAATAGCACTCAGAACAACACATGCACACTTTCGCACCATCAAGAAGTTAACAGGACAAATGGCATGCTCGAGATTTGTGACAATATCAAGGACAAGAAACAAGAAAGGTAAAGGATTCTAATGTTTCGCATGTTCACAATACAGTTATATTGCTCGCAAAAAAAGCACACACATATTTGATGAGTATTAAATGAAGTGACATCACCGCCTCGCAACTTTCTTGTTAACACCTATACGAAATGGAACATACGTGAAATCGTTTTTATCTGCCATGGCGATGATAAAAAACAACAACACATATATGAATCGGAAACGTTTCAGGTTAGAACTTGACATGAAATATGGCACAATATACAAACTTCCTCTGTAAAAGTTAATTGTGTAGGTCCGATATACGCAGTTTATTTAATAATACATTCAATCATCAGTGTATTTAGTGGGCGTATAATAATAGTGTCTAAGGGCATTTTTTACCATTTGCACATGAAACAAAAACCCAACTTTAGTGCTTCAAACTAGTTCCAAAATGTGAGTTACGGATAGGAACAACCAGTGTAGAAAAAGTAAATCAGTATAATCAATGTTAAGTATTGTTGAAATATGCAAATGTGAACAATGATATCAACATTGTTACTAGACTAAACTGTCTACAGTTATGGTTTAGTGAGAAATGTAGTACACTGTATCTCCTTATAATTATTTTAGACTTTGCGAAACTTTTATGTGGTACAATGTATATAGGATGTTATGTAATACATCTGACCAACACATATGCATCAAATGTGATAACTCGAACATTTTTAAAATCACTGCTCCCAATGTTAGGCCTATACAACTACCTTAAACCATAATATTCTGACCATAAGATACGTACTTGCATCACGAAGGACAAAAAAAAAAGAAAAAAAAATACCCAACATACACACTATTATATCACTGTGTATAGAGTGCCTGTGTAGAACTGCCCTGAAAGTCTTCCGCAGTCATGATAGGTCGAGTGTTTACATCACAGAGGACAATTTCAGATCTATAGCTAACATTTATACACCCTATTCACAAAACACATGATAAACGTGTACACACACAACATATTACACGGCACACATTGAATAACCTAGGTATAATATCATATTGTGTCTATAGCTATTATTATCATTATACACATTCCACAATGAAATATACACTTTTGCTACATATTTTGTTCGAAATTACGGCACATCGAGATGAGCTCTGTTTAACATCACTGGCCAGCCAGGATTTCCCATTTCCTGGACGTACAAACAGCGATGGGTGTTTTTCCATGTTTCATTTGGCTTGTTTGTTTGTCTGTTTTTGTTTTGTTTTTGCTTTTGCTTTTGCTTTAGTTTTGTTTTTGTTTTTTCTTTGCTGGAGCTGTATCACATTCGTGTTATTTCAGTTTATACATTAAATGTTGGGGGGAGGTTGTGGGGGGGGGGGGGTTGCCTAAAAACGTTATGACATTCGTAACTGTGTTAAAGAAACGGAAAATATTTATCATAAGTCTTTACGTGTTAATCACTCGTCTAAAAATGTGAGAAAGGAGCACCATCAACTAAAGCCATTTGCTTAAACTTCGATTTTTTTAATCAGCACACCTTATTTGTTATGAAACAAGTAAGAGTATGTGTTCATATACCTGTGAAGACAGATAAATGCAAGGCTTTCGCATGGGTACACAGTCCATGAAGGCATTATTGAAGATTAATAATAGAATATGATTCTACAAAGTTAATACACACTTTCAGTATAAATCAACGATCATAAATATTTCTAAAGATAATTACACACTATTGTAAATGGGTCGTATGTTCGCCCGTGATGACCCGACCAATTCGATGCTGAAGCTTCTTCTGATTACAGCACCCCCGCTTATTCTTTTTATAAGAACAATTAATTTTTTGAATTTGCATAATGTTTTTACAAATTCTCAATTTGGGTTCCGTCAGAAACATAGCACCATTCATGCTCTTTTAATGTTTATTGACCACGCTGCGCACACTATTGATAATCATTCTCATCTTATTGGTATCTTCCTGGACTTCTCCAAGGCCTTCGATACAATAAATCATGAAATATTACTTTATAAACTGTCTCATTATGGAATACGCGGGAAGGCCTTGGAGTGGTTCAGGAGTTACCTACAAAACCGAAAACAATATGTATCTCTGAACGAGTACAGCTCGAGTTTAGAATTCATTAAATGTGGCGTCCCACAGGGTAGTTTATTAGGACCTTTACTTTTTATCATTTATATTAATGACTTTTGCAGATCATCTGACATACTCTCATTTATACTTTTTGCTGACGATTCAAATATTTTCTTTTCTCACCAAAATCAAGATACTCTTGTACGCATAGTTAATTCCGAATTGAAAAAAGCAACTCAGTGGATAAGAGCTAATAAATTATCTCTTAATCTTCAGAAAACTAAGTATATGCTTTTTAGTAATTCTTTAGAAGATTTAGACACAGGTATTGCTTTTGATGACACTTTGTTAGAACGAGTTTCTCATATAAAATTCCTTGGTATCACAGTGGATGATAAACTTTCGTGGAGGCCGCATATTACTAACATTAGTACAATAATTTCACGCAATATTGGTATTATTAATAGACTCAGGTTTCATATTCCATTGTCCTCTTTGTTGACGTTGTATTTTTCTCTAATTTTACCTTATCTTAATTACGGACTCCTAGCGTGGGGTATAGTGCCCATCAAAACTTACTAGATTAATTACTTTTGTTACAAAAAAAGGTTATTCGTATTATTTGTGGCGTGCCGCCACGTTCCCATACAGAGCCATTATTTATTAAACATGAGATTTTGAAAATTAAAGATTTGTATTTTTTTCAACTTGGTCAGTTTATGTTTAATTACAATGTAAATGCACTTCCCAGTATTCTTAATTCAATGTTCCCACGGAACCAGTCTTTTCATGATTATCCCACTAGACAATCTAATGAGTTTCATTTACCCCTCCTGAGAACTTTATTGGCTCAGAATACATTTATATACACCGGTCCTAGATTTTGGAACTCACTGAGCTGTGAAATAAAAAATTCCCCATCTTTGTATTCTTTTAAGCGCAAGTTGAAACTTTTTTTATCAAATCCTCCCTGACATGTTTTTTTTCCATTAAGAGCTATAGTTTTTGTTAACCTCAGGGTTCATCATCCACCCACCAATCATTCAAACACTGAATTCATTATTACGTAAAGAAGTAGCCATTACAATCCTTGCTCAGCTGCACGCAGCACCAACTCTATGAAGCACATTCTCTACCATCCTCTGTTCCATTTCCCTTGTTCAGCGTGTAGGTATTCTCTCATTCTCTCTTTTTTTCTTTCTTTCCTTCCATACTTTTCATCTATTCTGGCAAGTTGTGTCATGTTGTTGTGTTTCTTCTGTTTTGTCCCGTCCTGTCGTATATTACATTCGTCACAAGTGTTTGCAAATAAGTAATTCACAGGTTTTATGAGTGG